>NC_143032.1:85065000-85335000 GCF_057628025.1 Oncorhynchus mykiss | reverse complement strand
TGGACTAGTAACCAGCAGGTAGCCTAGTGGTTAGAGTGTTGGACTAGTAACCAGCAGGTAGTCTAGTGGTTAGAGTGTTGGACTAGTAACCAGCAGGTAGTCTAGTGGTTAGAGTGTTGGACTAGTAACCAGCAGGTAGTCTAGTGGTTAGAGTGTTGGACTAGTAACCAGCAGGTAGCCTAGTGGTTAGAGTGTTGGACTAGTAACCAGCAGGTAGTCTAGTGGTTAGAGTGTTGGACTAGTAACCAGCAGGTAGTCTAGTGGTTAGAGTGTTGGACTAGTAACCAGCAGGTAGTCTAGTGGTTAGAGGGTTGGACTAGTAACCAGCAGGTATCCTAGTGGTTAGAGTGTTGGACTAGTAACCAGCAGGTAGTCTAGTGGTTAGTGTTGGACTAGTAACCAGCAGGGTAGTCTAGTGGTTAGAGTGTTGGACTAGTAACCAGCAGGTAGTCTAGTGGTTAGAGTGTTGGACTAGTAACCAGCAGGTAGTCTAGTGGTTAGAGTGTTGGACTAGTAACCAGCAGGTAGTCTAGTGGTTAGAGGGTTGGACTAGTAACCAGCAGGTATCCTAGTGGTTAGAGTGTTGGACTAGTAACCAGCAGGTAGCCTAGTGGTTAGAGTGTTGGACTAGTAACCAGCAGGTAGCCTAGTGGTTAGAGCGTTGGACTAGTAACCAGCAGGTAGTCTAGTGGTTAGAGTGTTGGACTAGTAACCAGCAGGTAGTCTAGTGGTTAGAGTGTTGGACTAGTAACCAGCAGGTAGTCTAGTGGTTAGAGGGTTGGACTAGTAACCAGCAGGTAACGTAGTGGTTAGAGTGTTGGACTAGTAACCAGCAGGTAGTCTAGTGGTTAGAGTGTTGGACTAGTAACCAGCAGGTAGTCTAGTGGTTAGAGTGTTGGACTAGTAACCAGCAGGTAGTCTAGTAGTTAGAGGCAGGTAGTCTAGTGGTTAGAGTGTTGGACTAGTAACCAGCAGGTAGTCTAGTGGTTAGAGCGTTGGACTAGTAACCAGCAGGTAGTCTAGTGGTTAGAGTGTTGGACTAGTAACCAGCAGGTAGTCTAGTGGTTAGAGTGTTGGACTAGTAACCAGCAGGTAGTCTAGTGGTTAGAGTGTTGGACTAGTAACCAGCAGGTAGTCTAGTGGTTAGAGTGTTGGACTAGTAACCAGCAGGTAGCCTAGTGGTTAGAGCGTTGGACTAGTAACCAGCAGGTAGCCTAGTGGTTAGAGTGTTGGACTAGTAACCAGCAGGTAGTCTAGTGGTTAGAGTGTTGGACTAGTAACCAGCAGGTAGCCTAGTGGTTAGAGCGTTGGACTAGTAACCAGCAGGTAGCCTAGTGGTTAGAGTGTTGGACTAGTAACCAGCAGGTAGTCTAGTGGTTAGAGTGTTGGACTAGTAACCAGCAGGTAGTCTAGTGGTTAGAGTGTTGGACTAGTAACCAGCAGGTAGTCTAGTGGTTAGAGTGTTGGACTAGTAACCAGCAGGTAGCCTAGTGGTTAGAGTGTTGGACTAGTAACCAGCAGGTAGTCTAGTGGTTAGAGTGTTGGACTAGTAACCAGCAGGTAGTCTAGTGGTTAGAGTGTTGGACTAGTAACCAGCAGGTAGTCTAGTGGTTAGAGGGTTGGACTAGTAACCAGCAGGTATCCTAGTGGTTAGAGTGTTGGACTAGTAACCAGCAGGTAGTCTAGTGGTTAGAGTGTTGGACTAGTAACCAGCAGGTAGCCTAGTGGTTAGAGCGTTGGACTAGTAACCAGCAGGTAGCCTAGTGGTTAGAGACAGGTAGCCTAGTGGTTAGAGTGTTGGACTAGTAACCAGCAGGTAGCCTAGTGGTTAGAGTGTTGGACTAGTAACCAGCAGGTAGTCTAGTGGTTAGAGTGTTGGACTAGTAACCAGCAGGTAGCCTAGTGGTTAGAGCGTTGGACTAGTAACCAGCAGGTAGCCTAGTGGTTAGAGTGTTGGACTAGTAACCAGCAGGTAGTCTAGTGGTTAGAGTGTTGGACTAGTAACCAGCAGGTAGTCTAGTGGTTAGAGTGTTGGACTAGTAACCAGCAGGTAGTCTAGTGGTTAGAGTGTTGGACTAGTAACCAGCAGGTAGCCTAGTGGTTAGAGTGTTGGACTAGTAACCAGCAGGTAGTCTAGTGGTTAGAGTGTTGGACTAGTAACCAGCAGGTAGCCTAGTGGTTAGACTGTTGGACTAGTAACCAGCAGGTAGTCTAGTGGTTAGAGTGTTGGACTAGTAACCAGCAGGTAGCCTAGTGGTTAGAGCGTTGGACTAGTAACCAGCAGGTAGCCTAGTGGTTAGAGTGTTGGACTAGTAACCAGCAGGTAGTCTAGTGGTTAGAGTGTTGGACTAGTAACCAGCAGGTAGTCTAGTGGTTAGAGTGTTGGACTAGTAACCAGCAGGTAGTCTAGTGGTTAGAGTGTTGGACTAGTAACCAGCAGGTAGCCTAGTGGTTAGAGTGTTGGACTAGTAACCAGCAGGTAGTCTAGTGGTTAGAGTGTTGGACTAGTAACCAGCAGGTAGTCTAGTGGTTAGAGTGTTGGACTAGTAACCAGCAGGTAGTCTAGTGGTTAGAGGGTTGGACTAGTAACCAGCAGGTATCCTAGTGGTTAGAGTGTTGGACTAGTAACCAGCAGGTAGTCTAGTGGTTAGTGTTGGACTAGTAACCAGCAGGGTAGTCTAGTGGTTAGAGTGTTGGACTAGTAACCAGCAGGTAGTCTAGTGGTTAGAGTGTTGGACTAGTAACCAGCAGGTAGTCTAGTGGTTAGAGTGTTGGACTAGTAACCAGCAGGTAGTCTAGTGGTTAGAGGGTTGGACTAGTAACCAGCAGGTATCCTAGTGGTTAGAGTGTTGGACTAGTAACCAGCAGGTAGCCTAGTGGTTAGAGTGTTGGACTAGTAACCAGCAGGTAGCCTAGTGGTTAGAGCGTTGGACTAGTAACCAGCAGGTAGTCTAGTGGTTAGAGTGTTGGACTAGTAACCAGCAGGTAGTCTAGTGGTTAGAGTGTTGGACTAGTAACCAGCAGGTAGTCTAGTGGTTAGAGGGTTGGACTAGTAACCAGCAGGTAACCTAGTGGTTAGAGTGTTGGACTAGTAACCAGCAGGTAGTCTAGTGGTTAGAGTGTTGGACTAGTAACCAGCAGGTAGTCTAGTGGTTAGAGTGTTGGACTAGTAACCAGCAGGTAGTCTAGTAGTTAGAGGCAGGTAGTCTAGTGGTTAGAGTGTTGGACTAGTAACCAGCAGGTAGTCTAGTGGTTAGAGCGTTGGACTAGTAACCAGCAGGTAGTCTAGTGGTTAGAGTGTTGGACTAGTAACCAGCAGGTAGTCTAGTGGTTAGAGTGTTGGACTAGTAACCAGCAGGTAGTCTAGTGGTTAGAGTGTTGGACTAGTAACCAGCAGGTAGCCTAGTGGTTAGAGTGTTGGACTAGTAACCAGCAGGTAGTCTAGTGGTTAGAGTGTTGGACTAGTAACCAGCAAGTAGTCTAGTGGTTAGAGTGTTGGACTAGTAACCAGCAGGTAGTCTAGTGGTTAGAGGGTTGGACTAGTAACCAGCAGGTATCCTAGTGGTTAGAGTGTTGGACTAGTAACCAGCAGGTAGTCTAGTGGTTAGTGTTGGACTAGTAACCAGCAGGGTAGTCTAGTGGTTAGAGTGTTGGACTAGTAACCAGCAGGTAGTCTAGTGGTTAGAGTGTTGGACTAGTAACCAGCAGGTAGTCTAGTGGTTAGAGTGTTGGACTAGTAACCAGCAGGTAGTCTAGTGGTTAGAGGGTTGGACTAGTAACCAGCAGGTATCCTAGTGGTTAGAGTGTTGGACTAGTAAACAGCAGGTAGCCTAGTGGTTAGAGTGTTGGACTAGTAACTGGAAGGTTGCAAGTTCAAACCCCCGAGCTGACAAGGTTCAAATCTGTCGTTCTGCCCCTGAACAGGCAGCTAACCCACTGTTCCTAGGCTGTCATTGAAAATAAGATTTTGTTCTTAACTGACTTGCCTAGTTAAATAAAGGTAAAAATGAAGGCCTACTAGGGAACAGTGGGTTAACTGCCTTGTTCAGGGGGCAGAACGACAGAGCTCGGGGATTCGATCTAACAACCTTTCGGTGACTGGCCCAGTGCTCTAAGCACTAGGCTACCTGCCGGCTGCATCGTTGTCTCACCCAGCTACCTTCAAATGCAAGTCACTCTGGACAAGACGATTAACGAGCTCAAATGTCGACTTTTGAATATAAAACACCCAATGTTTGTTTTATACATTTATATGAATAGAATAAGCCTAATTAATATAATAATAATAATAATAATAATGCCTATTGTGAAAATATACTTTTGAACACTAGTTCTGTTAACAGCATTTATGCCTAGTTAGTACAATGTGAGAGGAAGTATCCAAGCCAATTATTTACCTATACACACTAGTTGACTTTTTGGGCTCCAGAGAGGAGCAAGCGGTCCTCATCTCAGTGCAACAGGTGTCACTACAGTCCCTGGTTCAAATCCAGGCTGTATCACAACTGGCTGTGATTGGGAATCCCATCGGGCGGCGCACAATTGGACCAGCGTCGTCTGGGTTTAGCTGGGGTAGGCTGTCATTGTAAATAATAAGTTGTTTTTAAATGTCTTGCCTAGTTAAATGAAGGTTATATTATTTTATTTTTAAATTTTTTTAAAGGACAGTTATGGGATTGAAGCCACAGGGCCTCCATCTTGGTACTCGCCCACCATTGTAAAAAAATATTCTGGAAGTTATAGAAATGAAATATAGAAATAGAAATATAGAAATATAGAAATGAAAATGAAATGTCTACATTCATTTTTGACATGTTTATTATATTACAGACTCTTTAATGCATGCTTTTAAATTATATTATGTCAGCTAAACATATATTTATATTTTTGAAATATGTAAAAACATTTTCCTCAAAGTATACTTTCTTGAGAGCGCTAATGTTACTGTCCCCACTACAACAACAAAAATACTTAAATACATGTCATTTGTCCGTGAAACATTTCATTGAAATGTAGAATTCGATTCATTCCTATGGAGGACTGCTCCCACTGGAGAGAGCCAATATGGCCGACCGGTGGCTTCTAAACCATCTCATTGGCCAAAACACAGCATCAGAGTTTAAATACATCATAGCATCAGAGTTTAGATACATCATAGCATCAGAGTTTAGATACATCATAGCATCAGAGTTTAAATACATCATAGCATCAGAGTTTAGATACATCATAGCATCAGAGTTTAAATACATCATAGCATCAGAGTTTAGATACATCATAGCATCAGAGTTTATATACATCATAGCATCATAAATCCAGGGGTTCGATACAGAGCCTTCAGAAAGTATTCACACCCCTTGACTCTTCCCACATTTTGTTGTGTTACAGACATAATTTAAAAAATATTACATTTAGATTGTGTGTCACTGACCTACACACACTACCCCAAAATCAAAGTGAATTTATGTTTTTACAAAAACATTTTTACAAAATAATAAAAAATGAAAATGTCTCGGGTCAATAAGTATTCAACCCCTTTGTTATGGCAATAAATACGTTCAGTAGTAAACAATAATATGCTGGATGGATAGAATAGAATAGAAGTGTTTAATATGAGTTTTGAATGACTACCTCATCTCTGTTCTCCACACATACAATCATCTGTAAGGTCCCTCAGTCGAGCAGTGAATTTCAAACACAGAATCAACCACAAAGACACAGGGAGGTTTTTTAATGCCTCTCAAAGAAGGGCAACTATTGGTAGATGGTTGAATATCCCTATGCGGATGGGGAAGTTATTAATTACACTTTGGATGGTGTATCAATATACCCAGTCACTACAAAGAAACAGGCGTCCTACTTAACTCAGTTGCCGGAGAGGAAGGAAACTGCTCAGGGATTTCACATTGAGGACAATGGTGACTTTCAAACAGTTACGGAGTGTAATGGCTGTGAGGATCAACAACATTGTAGTTACTCCACAATACCTAAATATCAGAGTGAAAAGAAGGAAGCCAGAATTAAAATATTCCAAAACATGCGTCCTGTTTGCAACATGGCACTATAGTAACACTGCAGTTAAGCAGTTAACATTTTGTCCTGAAAGTGTTATGTTTGGGGCAAATCCAACACAACACATCACTGTGTACCACTCTTCATATTTTCAAGCATAGTGGTGGCTGCATCATGTTATGGGTATGCTTGTCATCATTACACAGATAGACTCACAGCTGTAATCACTGCCAAAGTTGCATCTACAAAGTATTGACCCAGAGGTGTGAATACTTATGTAAATATCTGTATTAATTAATTTTTTTAAATTAGCAAACTTTTCTATAAACATGTTTTCACATTGTCATTATGGCTGTAACATTCAGGCTGTAACACAACAAAATGTGGAATAAGTCAAGGGGTATGAATACTTTCTGAAGTCATTGTACATCCTTGATCCTAGCAGAAGGTCAATCACAAATCAAATCCAATTTCCAAACAGTTTGTGTTAAGCTGCTAATGAGTAATGCTGCCATTAGTTAGCTATTCAAAGGATGTCAGAGTGATTTAATTAAGGCCTGGTTACTGTGGACCAGATGGCTGCACTGTTGACCTATCGAACCCTAACCCAATCGTGGCTACGCTAATCCACTGGACCTGCACTGTTTTAATCAAGGGAGCTTTATAGCTAGTTAGCGCCATCACAAACTCCTCAAGTTAATGCTAGCTAGCGCGCGGCTATCATTAAAGCCTCAGGTTAATGTTTGAATGTGCGTCAGGGTGACTTTGTGTTTGCTAATCACAGAGGTGAGAGACTGAGTCCAGACTGATACGCCGTCCACCATTCGGTGTCTATTAAAGTGTAGAATAGTATATCGCTGTACATTTAACCTTTCAATTGAAATGGTTAAACAGTGTAAGAAGGACGGCGTGCAGAACAATGAGCCTGTATACTTTTTTTTATAGCAAAAACCCAGAAATAAAAATATTTGCATTATATTTTTTGCAAAACATCATGGAAAACTTTTCTGCCAGAAAAGATGTTGTGCGTCATTAATTAACAAAAAGCTGTGTGTTTTGCCAGATATAAGCTCATGCCACAGTTTTTTTTTTTTTTAATTTTTTATTTCACCTTTATATAAACAGGTAGGCAAGTTGAGAACAAGTTCTCATTTACAATTTACAATTTACAATTTACAAGTTGAGTTTCACATTCCACCAATAGATGCTTATAGACCCTGAAGAGAAGAGGAAGATTAGCCAGAGTAAACACAGTGAGCACCAGTCACTAGGGGGGTTTGTTCACATCGGCGTGTGTCGGTCGGTCTTTCCCTGTCCATCAACAGCACCAGTCAAAAGTTTGGACACACCTACTCATTCAATGGTTTTTCTTTATTTTTTTATTATTTTCTACATTGTAGAATAATAGTGAAGACATCAAAACTATGAAATAACACATATGGAATCATGTAGTAACCAAAAAAAATGTTAAACAATATATTTTATCTGTGAGATTCTTCAAAGTAACTATCCTTTGCCTTGATGACAGCTTTGCACACACTTGGCATTCTCTCAACCAGCTTCATGGGGTAGTCACCTGGAATGCATTTAAATTAACATGTGCGCCAAGTTAAAAGTTAATATGTAGTGTTTCTTTCCTTCTGAATGCGTTTGAGCCAGTCAGTTGTGTTGTGACAAGGTAGGGTTGTTACACAGAAGATAGTCCTATTTGGTAAAAGACCAAGTCCATATTATGGCAAGAATAGGTGAAATTGTAAAGAGAAACAACAGTCCGTCATTACTTTAAGACACGAAGGTCAGTCAATCCTTAAAATGTCTTTTTTTTTTTAAGTTTCTTCAAGTGCAGTCGCAAAAACCATCAAGCGCTATGATGAAACTGTCTCTCATAAGGACCACCACAGGAAAGCAAGACCCAGTTACCTCTGTTGCAGAGGATAGGTTCATTAGAGTTACCAGCCTCAGAAATTGCAGCCCAAATAAATACTTCACAGAGCTCAAGTCAAATCAAATCAAATGTTATTGGTCGTATACACATGTTTAGCACATGTTATTGTGGGTGTAGCGAAATGCTTGTGTTTCTAGCTCCAACAGGGCAGTAATATCTAACAATTCACAACAATACACACATATCTAAAACTAAACATTATTAAAGTGACCAGTGATTCAATGTCTACGTACCTACAGCAGCCTATAAGGTGCAGGGTTGAGTAACCGGGTGGTAGCCGGCTAGTGATGGCAATTTAACAGTCAGATGGCCTTGAAATAGAAGCTGTTTTTCAGTCTCTCGGTTTCAGCTTTGATGCACCTGTACTGACCTCGCCTTCTGGATGATAGCGGGGTGAACAGGCAGTGGCTCGGGTGTTTGATATCCTTGATGATCTTTTTGGCCTTCCTGTGACATCAGGTGGTGTTGGTGTCCTGGAGGGCAGGTATTTTAACCCCGGTGATGTGTTAGGCAGACCGCACCACCCTCTGGAGATCCCTGTGGTTGCAGGCGGTGCAGTTTCCGTATACAGCCCGACAGGGTGCTCTCGGTGGTGCATCCCTCTACTGTTTCCTGAAGTTTGAATTGGTCCACCCACACAGACAGCATTGTGAAGAAGGCGCAGCAGCGCCTCTTCAACCTCAGGAGGCTGAAGAAATTTGGCTTGTCACCAAAAGCACTCACAAACTTCTACAGATGCACAATCGAGAGCATCCTGGCGGGCTGTATCACCGCCTGGTACGGCAACTGCTCAAACTACCTGCCCTCCAGGACACCTACACCACCCGATGTTACAGGAAGGCCATAAAGATCATCAAGGACAACAACCACCCAAGCCACTGCCTGTTCACCCCGCTATCATTCAGAAGGCGAGGTCAGTACAGGCGCATCAAAGCTGGGACCGAGAGACTGAAAAACAGCTTCTATCTCAAGGCCATCAGACTGTTAAACAGCCACCACTAACATTGAGTGGCTGCTGCCAACACACTGACTCAACTCCAGCCACTTTAATAATGGGAATTGATGGGAAATGATGTAAAATATATCACTAGCCACTTTAAACAATGCTACCTAATATAATGTTTACATACCCTACATTATTCATCTCATATGTATATGTATATACTGTACTCTATATCATCTACTGCATCTTTATGTAATACATGTATCACTAGCCACTTCAACTATGCCACTTTGTTTACATACTCATCTCATATGTATATACTGCACTCAATACCATCTACTGTATCTTGCCTATGCTGCTCTGTACCATCACTCATTCATATATCCTTATGTACATATTCTTTATCCCCTTACACTTGTGTGTATAAGACAGTAGTTTTGGAATTGTTAGTTAGATTACTTGTTGGTTATTACTGCATTGTCGGAACTAGAAGCACAAGCATTTCGCTACACTCGCTTTAACATCTTCTAACCATGTGTATGTGACAAATAAAATTTGATTTGATTTGGATTTGATTTGATTTGATTTGATTTGAAGTCCACGTTCAGCTCCTTTGTTTTGTTGACGTTGAAGGAGAGGTTATTTTCCTGGCACCACCCTCCCATGGCCCTCGCCTCCTCCCTGATGGCTGTCTCGTCATTGTTGATAATCAAGGCCTACTACTGTTGTGTCATCTGCAAACTTGATGATTGAGTTGGAGGCGTGCGTGGCCATGCAGTCATGGGTGAACAGGGGTTATTAACAAAAACATCTCAAAATCAATTGTTCAGAGGAGACAGGCCTTCATGGTCAAATGTTTGATTACTACATGATTCCATGTGTGTTATTTCATAAGTTTCTACAATGTAGAAAATAGTAAACATAAAGAAAAACCCTTGAATGAGTAGGTGTGACTGGTACTGTAGGTGGGCTTCTGAGTCAGACCTCCAAACACATATATGTACCCCAGCAGACAGAGAGAGAGAGAGAGAAAGATTCTACAACCACCTAAAAGGAAGCCATTCCTAAACCTTCCATAACAAAGCCATTACAGACATAGAAAGGAATCTGGAGAAGAGCCCCCTAAGAATGCTGGTCCTGGTCAGTCAGCAGTTCATAGAACACAATAGCTGTTGGTCTCGTGTGCTTTGGTAGTTGGTTGTTTGAGATAGACAATTTGTCGTCAGAGAGTGGCTTGTGGAAAATGGCCAGGCCTCTTCAAAACGATGCTACTGTTTTTGTCACCAGGGAGAGGTCAGTGGAAAACGGTAGATGCTACTATTAGGTGCTGCTATTTTTTTGTCTTGTCTCTTTCTTTGAAGCATTCTGTCAAATAATGATGTATGATGATATTTGAAGGGAAAAAAAACAATTTCATTAGATGGATTTGTTTTATAGGGACTTGGGAATCAATTTTTTTTGCATTTCATGTGTGTTTGTTATTTTGTAGTCCTCAGAAGTGGAGCTGTTTGACATTTTTGTTATTTTGTAGTCCTCAGAAGTGTAGCTGTTTGACGTTTTTGTTATTTTGTAGTCCTCAGAAGTGCAGCTGTTTGACGTTTTTGTTATTTTGTAGTCCTCAGAAGTGCAGCTGTTTGACGTTTTTGTTATTTTGTAGTCCTCAGAAGTGCAGCTGTTTGACGTTTTTGTTATTTTGTAGTCCTCAGAAGTGGAGCTGTTTGACATTTTTGTTATTTTGTAGTCCTCAGAAGTGTAGCTGTTTGACGTTTTTGTTATTTTGTAGTCCTCAGAAGTGTAGCTGTTTGACATTTTTGTTATTTTGTAGTCCTCAGAAGTGTAGCTGTTTGACGTTTTTGTTATTTTGTAGTCCTCAGAAGTGCAGCTGTTTGACGTTTTTGTTATTTTGTAGTCCTCAGAAGTGCAGCTGTTTGACGTTTTTGTTATTTTGTAGTCCTCAGAAGTGTAGCTGTTTGACGTTTTTGTTATTTTGTAGTCCTCAGAAGTGCAGCTGTTTGACGTTTTTGTTATTTTGTAGTCCTCAGAAGTGTAGCTGTTTGACGTTTTTGTTATTTTGTAGTCCTCAGAAGTGTAGCTGTTTGACGTTTTTGTTATTTTGTAGTCCTCAGAAGTGCAGCTGTTTGACGTTTTTGTTATTTTGTAGTCCTCAGAAGTGCAGCTGTTTGACGGGGGGTGCAGCTCATTATTATGAAGACGTTCTTAATGTTTGGTATACTCAGTGTGTGTGGATGTCTTTGGAAGTCGTGACTCGCCGTCTTTTGGATTCGTCTTAGGTACCTACTAAATATCGAGTGTATAGTCGGTACTTAAATAGCGTTCACATGCCCTATTACCAACCTATTCCCGTTGAACACAGAGGAGAGCAGGTTTAGTCAGTTTAGACTGGACAAATCCTATTGATAATGATAATCCATACAGCTGGGGAGAGCGAGGTTCACGTATCATTACACACACTGTTTGGTGGACTATGATAGTACCCTGCTTAGTGGACATGGTCGACTTTATATATTATCTGTAAGCAACAGATTGAAGGCTATTTCTTTCTTTCATAACGCCACTTGGCATTTGCACACAGGAAGGAAATTACACCGATGGTCCAATGTCTTGTTTGGTTGAGTGGAAATAAGAGTGGTTGAATCGTAACCACTGAAACATGTTACTCAACCGGTCCGTCTGGTATACTACAGGTATACTACACAATGCTTATCCGATCTGTTGCTCTCATTCAAGAGCCCAGATAGGGTCTCTATAATATCGTACCGACGGGCAGAGAACACAGCAGACAGACGAAGAAGAGAAAAGAGCTACTCCTGTAATCATTTATTTCGTGAAGGTGTTAAAGTGTCTTTATATTTCAGTGTTCAATTATCCAAACGTATGGGAATGGTTGTCAGTTACACCCAGTGTTAACAGTGGATTAGCATATTACAGTTATACCACTTTAGCTGCTATAACCTAGCGTCTGTAATAACACCACCGTTGCATTTTCTAAAACCACTTCTTCATTTTGTAACTGTTGCTTGTGATAGAAGTTATTAAATAATGTGTCTGTTTGCTGAGTCCTGCATGACAGTGGTTTTAACACTGAATCATCTCACATGCAGAAAGAGACACTGAATAATCAAAACACCCCCGACGTATTGAGATGAAGAGACCGTAGCAGTGAGTGGAAAACCAATCTAGAAAGCCATATTACAGCCTACAGTGCATTTGGAAAGTATTACAAACATTTCTAACAGCCTGTTTTCGCTTTGTCATTATGGGGTATTATGATGTCATTATGGGGTATTGTGATGTCATCATGGGGTATTGTGATGTCATTATGGGGTATTGTGATGTCATTATGGGGTATTATGATGTCATTATGGGGTATTGTGATGTCATCATGGGCTATTGTGATGTCATTATGGGGTACTGTGTGTAGATTGATGAGGGTATAAAATATTGAATCCATTTTAGAGTAAGGCTGTAAGGTAACAAAATGTGGAAAAAGTGAAGGGGTCGGAATACTTTCCCTAATGCACTGTGCGTGTTGTGATAATTGTGTTGTTTGCTCTATAACCTGTTAGTTCGTATGCATTGACACTGTGATACAAGAAAGTATGCAGTCAGCCACCAATTGTGCAAGTTCTCCCACTTAAAAAGATGAGAGAGGCCTGTAATTATCATAGGTACACTTCAACTATGACAGACAAAATGAGAAAAAAAATTCCAGAAAATCACATTGTAGGATTTTTTATGAATTTATTTGCAAATTATGGTGGAAAATAAGTATTTGGTCACCTACAAACAAGCAAGATTTCTTGCTCTCACAGACCTGTAACTTTTTCTTTAAGAGGCTCATCTGTCCTCCACTCGTTACCTGTATTAATGGCACCTCTTTGAACTTGTTATCAGTATAAAAGACACCTGTCCACAACCTCAAACAGTCACACTCCAAACTCCACTATGGCCAAGACCAAAGAGCTGTCAAAGGACACCAGAAACAAAATTGTAGACCTGCACCAGGCTGGGAAGACTGCATCTGCAATAGGTAAGCAGCTTGGTTTGAAGAAATCAACTGTGGGAGCAATTATTAGGAAATGGAAGACATACAAGACCACTGATAATCTCCCTCGATCTGGGGCTCCACGCAAGATCTCACCCCGTGGGGTCAAAATTATCACAAGAACGGTGAGCAAAAATCCCAGAACCACACGGGGGGACCTAGTGAATGACCTGCAGAGAGCTGGGACCAAAGTAACAAAGCCTACCATCAGTAACACACTACGCCGCCAAGGACTCAAATCCTGCAGTGCCAGACGTGTCCCCCTGCTTAAGCCAGTACATGTCTAGGCCCGTCTGAAGTTTGCTAGAGAGCATTTGGATGATCCAGAAGAAGATTGGGAGAATGTCATATGGTCAGATGAAACCAAAATATAACTTTTTGGTAAAAACTCAACTCGTCGTGTTTGGAGGACAAAGAATGCTGAGTTGCATCCAAAGAACACCATACCTACTGTGAAGCATGGGGGCGGAAACATCATGCTTTGGGGCTGTGTTTCTGCAAAGGGACCAGGACGACTGATCCGTGTAAAGGATAGAATGAATGGGGCCATGTATCATGAGATTTTGAGTGAAAACCTCCTTCCATCAGCAAGGGCATTGAAGATGAAACGTGGTTGGGTCTTTCAGCATGACAATGATCCCAAACACACCACCCGGGCAACGAAGGAGTGGCTTCGTAAGAAGCATTTCAAGGTCCTGGAGTGGCCTAGCCAGTCTCCAGATCTCAACCCCATAGAAAATCTTAGGAGGGAGTTGAAAGTCCGTGTTGCACAGCAACAGCCCCAAAACATCACTGCTCTAGAGGAGATCTGCATGGAGGAATGGGCCAAAATACCAGCAACAGTGTGTGAAAACCTTGTGAAGACTTACAGAAAACGTTTGACCTCTGTCATTGCCAACAAAGGGTATATAACAAAGTATTGAGATAAACTTTTGTTATTGACCAAATACTTATTTTCCACCATAATTTGCAAATAAATTCATAAAAAATCTATGTGATTTTCGGGCTTTTTTTTTCTCATTTGTCTGTCATAGTTGAAGTGTACCTGTGATGAAAATTACAGGCCTCTCTCATCTTTTAAGTGGGAGAACTTGCACAATTGGTGGCTGACTAAATACTTTTTTGCACAACTGTATAGGCCTAAAGGCCGAGACAATAAGAAGACACAGTAGCAGAATAAATTCAACCACACATTTGTTTCATCACAAAACCAGAGAACAACGTCTGTCTGGTGAAGTCCACAAAACATACTGCATGTAACAAACAGTCACATGACCTACAAGCAAGGTCATGTTTCCCACATTTTTGGACTACTAAAACAAATATTGATTTAGAACCAGGGAGAGTTACCGCAAGTCGCAAAGAAAACAGGAGCTGCCTCCTCTATTCCAGCACCATTTCAACATCATCAAATCACCTCTGCTTAGTCTAAAAAGATACCAAAAAACTATTTAGCCCAATCATCATCAACTAAATAGGATGTGGCTGTCCATGGTTCTGATTTACATGTGTGTGTGTGTGTGTGTGTGTGTGTGTGTGTGTGTGTGTGTGTGTGTGTGTGTGTGTGCAGCAGTAGTTCCTTTGGAAAAAACATGTTGACTCACCCTACTTGAGAAACACCAATGTCATCCTCCTGTTTCATATTGAAGAAACGGTCTATCACTCTGTCATAGGCTACCTGGCTAAAAAAACTTGCATGCTAGCCTATCTTCCTTTCATGGGCAATGATGATACGCCAGACCAGCTAGTTAACATTAGCCTTCTATATCTAGCTACATATTGAACTTCCAACCAGGGGCACAATGTATGAATTAATGGTTGGAATATAATCGTTGGCCAGTACGGAGAATTGAGTAAATCCACAAGTACTGATCCTTCTCGCCATCCATGGCTAATTTAGGAAATGGTCCATTTTAGCTAGCTAGCTAACCACCAGAGGACAACAACAATTCAAGTTTTTTCCATCAATAAAGGACGTTTGGATTGTGATGTGATTGGTCTGAAGCCAAATCCAAACTGGCTTCCCTTGACACTTTTTTTTTGTGCGCCACTGTTGAGTTCACTCAGTTTATCTCAATGCTGATTGGCTATTTTTTTATTTTATTTTTTATGATCAAGTGGGGCCAAAATGCTCGCTTGCTTCCCTTGCATTCAATGCTACGGACGGCAACAATGTCATACAGTCACTTATCTCAAATACAGTCAACTGAGTCTCAAATACAGTCACCTGAGTCTTAAATACAGTCACCTGAGTCGTAAATACAGTCAACTGAGTCTTAAATACAGTCACCTGAGTCTTAAATACAGTCAACTGAGTCTCCAATACAGTCACCTGAGTCTTAAATACAGTCACCTGAGTCTTAAATACAGTCACCTGAGTCTTAAATACAGTCAACTGAGTCTCCAATACAGTCACCTGAGTCTGAAATACAGTCACCTGAGTCTTAAATACAGTTAACTGAGTCTCCAATACAGTCACCTGAGTCTGAAATACAGTCACCTGAGTCTTAAATACAGTTAACTGAGTCTCCAATACAGTCACCTGAGTCTGAAATACAGTCACCTGAGTCTTAAATACAGTCACCTGAGTCTCTAATACAGTCACCTGAGTCTGAAATACAGTCAACTGAGTCTCCAATACAGTCACCTGAGTCTCCAATACAGTCACCTGAGTCTGAAATACAGTCACCTAAGTCTCCAATACAGTCACCTGAGTCTGAAATACAGTCACCTGAGTCTCCAATACAGTCACCTGAGTCTCCAATACAGTCACCTGAGTCTGAAATACAGTCACCTGAGTCTCCAATACAGTCAACTGAGTCTCCAATACAGTCACCTGAGTCTTAAATACAGTCAACTGAGTCTCCAATACAGTCACCTGAGTCTGAAATACAGTCAACTGAGTCTCCAATACAGTCACCTGAGTCTGAAATACAGTCAACTGAGTCTCCAATACAGTCACCTGAGTCTGAAATACAGTCACCTGAGTCTGAAATACAGTCACCTGAGTCTGAAATACAGTCACCTGAGTCTGAAATACAGTCACCTGAGTCTGAAATACAGTCAACTGAGTCTCCAATACAGTCACCTGAAACAGTTAAATCTTCTTATGCTTTTTCAATAAACATTTTATTAGTTAATCATTTTTCTCAACATCAGGGGTCTCCCTGTGGTTCAATTCAGATGAAGGCTATTTATCTTTGATCTATTCTGTTCTAACATTGTGACATGTTTTTCTTTTCTTTTCCATGTCTCTCTTCGTCATCTCTTCCTCTCGTTGGATCTGGCTCCACCTCACAGGTAAGAACATGGACTTTTAACCTTCTTGTTCCTTCATCTAGTGAGATCTCCCTCTCCACACTGTTAGCAACACAGACCTCTCCACACTGTTAGCAAAACAGACCTCTCCACACTGTTAGCAACACAGACCTCTCCACACTGTTAGCAAAACAGACCTCTCCACACTGTTAGCAACACAGACCTCTCCACACTGTTAGCAACACAGACCTCTCCACACTGTTAGCAACACAGACCTCTCCACACTGTTAGCAACACAGACCTCTCCACACTGTTAGCAACACAGACCTCTCCACACTGTTAGCAAAACTGATCTCTCCACACTGTTAGCAACACAGACCTCTCCACACTGTTAGCAACACAGACCTCTCCACACTGTTAGCAAAACTGATCTCTCCACACTGTTAGCAACACAGACCTCTCCACACTGTTAGCAACACAGACCTCTCCACACTGTTAGCAACACAGACCTCTCCACACTGTTAGCAACACAGACCTCTCCACACTGTTAGCAAAACTGATCTCTCCACACTGTTAGCAACACAGACCTCTCCACACTGTTAGCAACACAGACCTCTCCACACTGTTAGCAAAACTGATCTCTCCACACTGTTAGCAACACAGACCTCTCCACACTGTTAGCAACACAGACCTCTCCACACTGTTAGCAACACAGACCTCTCCACACTGTTAGCAACACAGACCTCTCCACACTGTTAGCAACACAGACCTCTCCACACTGTTAGCAACACAGACCTCTCCACACTGTTAGCAAAACTGATCTCTCCACACTGTTAGCAACACAGATCTCTCCACACTGTTAGCAACACAGACCTCTCCACACTGTTAGCAACACAGATCTCTCCACACTGTTAGCAACACAGACCTCTCCACACTGTTAGCAACACAGATCTCTCCACACTGTTAGCAACACAGACAGACCCCCATGTTCCCATCTCCCCTGGGGAATGGGGGACTGCTTAGATTAAGGTTGAATAAAATGTCAAATTGGACGAGATATTGATGACGCATTTCAAACCTTAAGACGTCTAGAACCCCTCCAAAAAATATATCTATGTAGGCCATTTTGAATCTCATGACCTGGCCTGGACTTGGCAACAACATACCACCACTACACTGTTTGAATCCTGTTAAGATCTTAATGGACGTCACCTCGGCCCTGACCGGACACATCACATGCTTCTTGTTTAGTTTCAACTTGTTTTAAAGACGAATGGTGAGGAATCAGAAGCAGGCCGCCGAAGAAGAAGAGGGGAGGGGAAGAAAAGAACAGCAGTATACCAGAACATTAACCTCGGCCACAACATTATACCAGAACATTAACCTCAGCCACAACATTTTCCATTGGAGAGTAACGTGAAGAGGCATTTTAATATCAAATGTTTAATGGCTAATTCTCTGATACTGATTAACACCCTGTGTATCTGACCAGGGTGTTCTAAGTGTTCTGAACTCTGTACTGAGTTAAGTATTTAGTCTAAATGGGGAACAAGAGGGTGGGGGGAGATGGGGGGAGAGTGGAGGCAGGGGAAGGAGGGAGGGAGGGTTTTTAGTTTAGTTTAGTTTATTAATTCGACCATTTAAAAAAACAAGCACACATAAAACTTGAAAAAACCATTACGTGCACATGAATAATATCATGGAGGAAAACACACAATAAAGTCTGGGACTTATTTCCATTGTAGTTCCCTTGAGGAGGTGGCGGGTGGGTGGGAGAGTGGAGGGAGGGAGGGTGGAGGGAGGGTGGAGTGAGGAGATGGAGGATGGAGGCAGGGATGGAGGCAGGGAGATAGGGTGGAAGGAGGAGATGGAGGCAGGGTTGGAAGGTGGAGGCAGGGAGGGCGGGAGGGAGGGGATGGAGGATGGAGGCATGGGGATAATGAGCCCATCTGGTTTGGTTTTGGGCCCAGTGGTTTGCTGTACAGCATCATGTCAACAGACAGTAACAGGCCATGTCCTCTGGTCCTCACTATCTGGCAGTACAGCATCATGTCAACAGACAGTAACAGGCCATGTCCTCTGGTCCTCACTATCTGGCAGTACAGCAGCATGTCCACAGACAGTAACAGGCCATGTCCTCACTATCTGGCAGTACAGCATCATGTCAACAGACAGTAACAGGCCATGTCCTCTGGTCCTCACTATCTGGCAGTACAGCATCATGTCAACAGACAGTAACAGGCCATGTCCTCACTATCTGGCAGTACATCATCATGTTAACAGACAGTAACAGGCCATGTTCTCACTATCTGGCAGTACAGCATCATGTCAACAGACAGTAACAGGCCATGTCCTCTGGTCCTCACCATTTAGCCAAGTCAGAAGCCGTGCCTATTTCTACAATTTCTCTTCTTAAAATCTGATTTTAACACTAACCTTAAACCTAACCCTAATCTTAACCTTACCCTTAACCCTAACCCTAACCTTAACCCTAACCCTAACCTTAACCTTAACCCTAATCTTAACCTTAACCCTAACCCTAACCTTAACCTTAACCCTAACCCTAACCTTAACCTTAACCCTAACCTTAACCTTAACCCTAACCCTAATCTTAACCTTAACCCTAACCCTAACCTTAACCAAACTGCTAAACCTTTACCTACCTCTAATCTAAATTAAGACCGAAAAGCGAATTATGTTGCATACATTTTTAAGATACAGACAATTTTGACTTTGTATCTATTGGGAGCCACGTCCTCTCCCCTCCACTGTGTCACAGGAAACTATGTCCCCCCCAGGTATTATGGAGAGTAGCAGGGAACTATGTCCCCCTCCCCCAGGTATTATGGAGAGTCACAGGGAACTATGTCCCCCTCCCCCAGGTATTATGGGGAGTCACAGGGAACTATGTCCCCCTCCCCCAGGTATTATGGAGAGTCACAGGGAACTATGTCCCCTCCAGGAATTATGGAGGTTCACAGGAAACTATGTCCCCCCAGGTATTATGGAGAGTCACAGGGAACCATGTCCCCCTCCCCCAGGTATTATGGAGAGTCACAGGGAACTATGTCCCCCCCAGGTATTATGGAGAGTCACAGGGAACTATGTCCCCCCAGGTATTATGGAGAGTCACAGGGAACTATGTCCCCCCCAGGTATTATGCCCCCCCCCAGGTATTATGGAGAGTCACAGGGAACTATGTCCCCCCCATGTATTATGGAGAGTCACAGGGAACTATGTCCCCCCCAGGTATTATGCCCCCCCCCCTCCCCCAGGTATTATGGAGAGTCACAGGGAACTATGTCCCCCCCAGGTATTATGGAGAGTCACAGGGAACTATGCCCCCCCCCCATGTATTATGGAGAGTCACAGGGAACTATGTCCCCCCCCAGGTATTATGGAGAGTCACAGGGAACTATGTCCTCCCCATGTATTATGGAGAGTCACAGGGAACTATGTCCCCCCCAGGTATTATGGAGAGTCACAGGAAACTATGTCCCCCAAGCTATTATGGAGAGTCACAGGGAACTATGTCCCCCCCCCCCCCCCCCCCCCAGGTATTCATGCACAGGAAGGAAAGGAGACACAGAAAGGATTTGAGGAAAGGAAAGAGTGACCGACACTAAGACACAGCCCACGGCCACTTGGCCCTCTGTGAGGTAGCAAGGGGAAGGAATCAGTGTGAGAGTGTTGAGACATGGCCCCAGCAAGTGGAAGGAATCAGTATGAAGCTAGCCCTGAGCCAGGCGCATCTCCCGGCTAGCACACAAAATTACTACAACTACAATACCTCTTTGCCATCTGGCCCGGTTCCTTCGTCGAACAACAATCTGTTAACAAACAACAATCTGTTAACAAACAGATTTCCGACCATTTCGAATCCCACCATACCTTCTCTGGGATGCAATCTGGTTTCAGAGCTGGTCATGGGTGCACCTCAGCCATGCTCAAGGTCCTAAACGTCATCATAACCGCCATCGATAAGAGACATTACTCTGCAGCCGTATTCATCGACCTGGCCAAGGCTTTCGACTCTGTCAATCACCACATCCTCATTGCAGACTCGACAGCCTTGGTTTCTCAAATGATTTCCTCGCCTGGTTCATCAACTACTTCTCTGACAGAGTTCAGTGTGTCAAATCGGACGGCCAGTTGTCCGGGCCTCTGGCAGTCTCTATGGGGGCACCACAGGGTTCAATTCTCAGGCCTACTCTTTTGTCTGTATATATCAATGATGTCGCTCTTGTTGCTGGTGATTCCCTGATCCACCTCTACGCAGACGACACCATTCTGTATACATCTGGCCCTTCTTTGGACACTGTGTTAACTAACCTCCAAACGAGCTTCAATGCCATACACCACTCCTTCCGTGGCCTCCAACTGCTCTTAAATGCTAGTAAAACTAAATGCATGCTATTCAATCGATCACTGCCCGCACCTGCTCGCCCGTCCAGCATCACTACTCTGGATGCCTCTGACGTGGACAACTACAAATACCTGGGTGTCTGGGTAGACTGTTAACTCACATTAAGCATCTCCAATCCAAAATGAAATCAGCTTCTTATATCGCAACAAAGCATCCTTCACTCATGCTGCCAAACATACCCTCGTAAATCTGACCATCCTACCGATCCTCGACTTTGGTGATGTCATCTATAAAATAGCCTCCAGCACTCTACTCAACAAACTGGATGCAGTCTATCACAGTGCCAACCGTTTTGTCACCAAAGCCCCATACACTACCCACCATTGCGACCTGTATGCTCTCGTTGGTTGGCCCTCGCTTCATACTCGTCGCCAAACCCACTGGCTACAGGTTATCTACAAGTCTCTGCTAGGTAAAGCCCTGCCTTATCTCACTGGACACCATAGCAACACCCACTCGTAGCACGCGCTCCAGCAGGTATATCTCATGGGTCACCCCCAAAGCCAATTCCTCCTTTGGTCGTCTTTCCTTCCAGTTCTCTGCTGCCCATGACTGGAATTAATTGCGAAAATCGCTGAAGCTGGAGACATATTTCCCTCACTAACTTTAAACATCAGCTATCTGAGCATCTAACTGATCGCTGCAGCTGTACACAGCCCATCTGTAAATAGCCCACCCAATCTACCTACCTCATCTCCATATTGTTTTTATTTACCTTTCTGCTCTTTTGCACACCAGTATTTCTACTTGCACATCATCATCTGCACATTTATCACTCCAGTGTTAATCTGCTAAATTATAATTACTTCGCCACTATGACCTATTTATTGCCTTACCTCCTTACTCCATTTGCACACACTGTATATAGATTTTTCTATTGTGTTATTGACTGTACGTTTGTTTACTCCATGTGTAACTCTGTCTTGTTGTTTGTTTCGCACTGCTTTGCTTTATCTTGGCCAGGTCGCAGTTATAAATGACAACTTGTTCTCAACTAGCCTATCTGGTTAAATAAAGGTGAAATAAATAAAATAAATAAATAAAATGAGAGTGTTGAACATTGACCCGTGTGTCAGCAAAACTGAAATATGGAGTAGCTTCCACACGCTGACCTCTCACAGACCGGTCATTAAACATTAACGTGTAAAGTTTTAGTAATTCCGTACGAGCTACGGTGTAGGAGACAGACAAGGAGCCGAATGATTACAATTAGTGATTATAGAAGGGGGGATTATTTGCCCGGTAATCATGGGGTTCCTGAGGAAAAGATGGGTTGGTGTGTGTGTGTGTGTGTGTGTGTATTGTATGTGTGTGTGAGGGGTTAGGGGTAGTCTTTGGCACTAATGAACACAACACACCTGATTAAGTTCCTTTCCTGTGAAATATGACACAGACACAGACCTGGACGGCTCTAAGTAATCTTCACGTTGACAGAGAATAAATGGTCATTGGATTAGTTATTTTCCAGACAAAAACATCCCCATCCGTACAAATCTGAACGATAATCTATAGAATCTATATTATATAAACTATCTGATCTATAATCTATAGAATCTATATTATATAAACTATCTGATCTATAATCTATAGAATATATATTATATAAACTATCTGATCTATAATCTATAGAATCTATATTATATAAACTATCTGATCTATAATCTATAGAATCTATATTATATAGACAAACTGATCTATAATCTATAGAATATATATTATCTAAACTATCTGATCTATAATCTATAGAATATATATTATATAGACAAACTGATCTATAATCTATAGAATATATATTATATAAACTATCTGATCTATAATCTATAGAATATATATTATATAAACTATCTGATCTATAATCTATAGAATATATATTATATAAACTATCTGATCTATAATCTACAGAATATGTATTATGTAGACTGTCTGATCTATAATCTACAGAATATATATTATCTAAACTATCTGATCTATAATCTATAGAATATATATTATATAGACAAACTGATCTATAATCTATAGAATATATATTATCTAAACTATCTGATCTATAATCTATAGAATATATATTATATAGACAAACTGATCTATAATCTATAGAATATATATTATATAAACTATCTGATCTATAATCTATAGAATATATATTATATAAACTATCTGATCTATAATCTATAGAATATATATTATATAAACTGTCTGATCTATAATCTATAGAATATGTATTATGTAGACTGTCTGATCTATAATCTACAGAATATATATTATCTAAACTATCTGATCTATAATCTATAGAATATATATTATATAGACAAACTGATCTATAATCTATAGAATATATATTATCTAAACTATCTGATCTATAATCTATAGAATATATATTATATAAACTATCTGATCTATAATCTATAGAATATATATTATATAAACTATCTGATCTATAATCTATAGAATATATATTATATAAACTATCTGATCTATAATCTATAGAATATATATTATATAAACTATCTGATCTATAATCTATAGAATATATATTATATAAACTATCTGATCTATAATCTACAGAATATGTATTATGTAGACTGTCTGATCTATAATCTACAGAATATGTATTATGTAGACATTCTGATCTAATACTGTATGTTGATGTGTTGGATAATGTTATACATTAATGTTTAGAGATGATTGTTTAACTGCATCTATAAATTTACACATTATTGATCAGTGTGTTCATTAGTGATCCATTCGTAGATTAGTGATCAATGTGTACGTAGATGAGGGAACAGTGTGTACATTAGTGAACAAATCAAATCAAATGTTATTTGTCAAATGAGCCGAATACAACAGGTGTAGTAGACCTCAAAGTGAAATGCTGAATTCAACAGGTGTAGTAGACCTTACAGTGAAATGCTGAATACAACAGGTGTAGATAGACCTTACAGTGAAATGCTGAATACAACAGGTGTAGTAGACCTTAACAGTGAAATGCTGAATTCAACAGGTATAGTAGACCTTACAGTGAAATGCTGAATACAACAGGTGTAGTAGACCTCACAGTGAAATGAGGAATACAACAGGTGTAGTAGACCTTACAGTGAAATGCTGAATACAACAGGTGTAGTAGACCTCACAATGAAATGCTGAATACAACAGGTGTAGTAGACCTTACTGTGAAATGCTGAATACAACAGGTGTAGTAGACCTTACAGTGAAATGCTGAATACAACAGGTGTAGTAGACCTCACAGTGAAATGCTGAATACAACAGGTATAGTAGACCTTACAGTGAAATGCTGAATACAACAGGTGTAGTAGACCTCACAGTGAAATGCTGAATACAACAGGTGTAGTAGACCTTACAGTGAAATGCTGAATACAACAGGTGTAGTAGACCTCACAGTGAAATGCTGAATACAACAGGTGTAGTAGACCTTACAGTGAAATGCTGAATACAACAGGTGTAGTAGACCTTACAGTGAAATGCTGAATACAACAGGTGTAGTAGACCTTACAGTGAAATACTGAATACAACAGGTGTAGTAGACCTTACAGTGAAATGCTGAATACAACAGGTGTAGTAGACCTTACAGTGAAATGCTGAATACAACAGGTGTAGTAGACCTTACAGTGAAATGTTGAATACAACAGGTGTAGTAGACCTTACAGGGAAATACTGAATACAACAGGTGTAGTAGACCTTACAGTGAAATGCTGAATACAACAGGTGTAGTAGACCTCACAGTGAAATGCTGAATACAACAGGTGTAGTAGACCTCACAGGGAAATACTGAATACAACAGGTGTAGTAGACCTCACAGTGAAATGCTTACTGACAAGCCCTTAACCAACAATGCAGTTTTAAGAAAATACCCCAAAAAACTGTACAGAGTCGATGTGCGGGGGCACCGGTGTCGATGTAAATGAGGTGATATGTACATGTCGGTAGAGTTATTAAACTGACTGTGCATAGATTATAACAGAGAGTAACAGTGTGTACATAGTGAACAGTGTGTACATTAGTGATTAGTCTGTACACTAGTGAACAGTGTGTACATTAGCGATTAATGTGTACACTAGTGAACAGTGTGTACATTAGTGATTAATGTGTACATAGTGAACAGTGTGTACATTAGTGATTAATGTGTACATAGTGAACAGTGTGTACATTAGTGAACAGTGTGTACATTAGTGATTAATGTGTACATAGTGAACAGTGTGTACATAGTGAACAGTGTGTACATTAGTGATTAATGTGTACATAGTGAACAGTGTGTACATAGTGAACAGTGTGTACATAGTGAACAGTGTGTACATTAGTGATTAATGTGTACATAGTGAACAGTGTGTACATAGTGAACAGTGTGTACATAGTGAACAGTGTGTACATTAGTGATTAATGTGTACATAGTGAACAGTGTGTACATTAGTGATTAATGTGTACATAGTGAACAGTGTGTACATTAGTGGTTAATGTGTACATTAGTGAACAGTGTGTACATTAGTGAACAGTGTGTACATTAGTGATTAATGTGTACATAGTGAACAGTGTGTACATTAGTGATTAATGTGTACATAGTGAACAGTGTGTACATTAGTGATTAATGTGTACATTAGTGAACAGTGTGTACATTAGTGATTAATGTGTACATAGTGAACAGTGTGTACATTAGTGATTAATGTGTACACTAGTGAACAGTGTGTACATTAGTGATTAATGTGTACATAGTGAACAGTGTGTACATTAGTGATTAATGTGTACATAGTGAACAGTGTGTACATTAGTGAACAGTGTGTACATTAGTGATTAATGTGTACATTAGTGAACAGTGTGTACATTAGTGATTAATGTGTACATTAGTGAAGAGTAATATGTGTATAACAGATTTGTGGCCTGTCTGACATTAGTGTTCTACCTGGAACAGAAAAAGGTTCTCCGAAGGGTTCTCCAACGGGTTCTCCAAGGGGTTCTTCAATGGGTTCTCCTGTCACGTTCTGACCCTAGTTATTGTGTTAATTGTTTGTTTTAGTTGGGCCTAGTATGGTTCTCAATCAGAGGCAGGTGTCGTTAGTTGTCTCTGATTGAGAATCATACTTAGGTAGCCTGGGTTTCACTGTTTGTTTGTGGGTGATTGTGTCTGTGTTTTGCACCACACGGTACTGTTTTCAGTTTTGGTTATTCACGTTACGTTTATTGTTTTTGTAATTCATAGTGTTCAGTTTATGTGTTTAAATAAACAACCATGGACACTTACCATGCCGCATATTGGTCCTCCGATCCTTCTCGCCTCTCCTCTTCAGACGAAGAGGAGGAAAGCCATTACATCTCCAATGGGTTCTCCAATAGGTTCTCCAAAGGGTTCTCCAAAGGGTTCTCCAATGCATTCAGAGTTGCAAAGAAAAAGTCATATCTCAGACTGGCCAATAAAAAGAAAAGATTAAGATGGGCAAAATAACGCAGACACTTGACAGAGGAACTCTGCCTAGAAGGCCAGCATCCAGGAGTCGCCTCTTCATTGTTGACGTTGAGACTGGACAGAGGAACTCTGCCTAGAAGGCCAGCATCCAGGAATCGCCTCTTCACTGTTGACGTTGAGACTGGACAGAGGAACTCTGCCTAGAAGGCCAGCATCCCAGAATCGCCTCTTCACTGTTGACATTGAGACTGGTGTTTTATAGGTACTATTTAATGAAGCTGCCCGTTGAATTGTGAGGCGTCTGTTTCTCAAACTAGACACTCTAATAATGGAGCAGGAGAAGAAGGGAGGCGTTTTACGTGTCCCCAACCGATTATGTTTTTGTTTTTAATAGCATTTTTTGTAACTCATTTTTTAAAATTTATTTTGTACATAATGTTGCAGCTATCGTCTCTTATGACCAAAAATAACTTCTGGACGTCAGGACTGCGATTACTCACCACGGGCAAGCAAAGTCCGACGCGAACAATATACTGCTTGAGGCCCAGATCCCCATGATTTACGTGAAGAGGAGACGGAGAAAAAGGGGCCGAAGGGTGGGCTGCATTCTGAGAATTCGTAGGCGATCGAATAAACCACCACTTCCTTCCATTCTGCTAGCAAACGTGCAATCTTTGGAGAATAAAATCGATGACCTACGTGCAGTATTAACTACCAACGGGACATTCAAAGCTGTAATATATTATGCTTCACGGAGTCGTGAATGAACGACGACACTATCAACATACAGCTGGCTGGTTATACGCTGTACCGGCAGGATTGAACAGCGGCATCTGGTAAGACAAGGGGCGCAGGAATGTATTTTTGTAAATAACGATATCTAAGGAAGTCTCGAGCCATTGCTCGCCTGAGGTAGAGTATCTCGTGATAATCTGTAGACCACACTGTCTACCTGGAGAGTTTTCATCTGTATTTTTCGTAGCTGTTTACATACCACCACAGTCAGAGGTTGGCACTAAGGCCGCATTGAATGAGCTGTATTCCGCCATAAGCAAACAAGAAAACGCTCACCCAGAGGCGGCGCTCCTAGTAACAAGGGACTTTAATTTAGGGAAACTTAAATTTGTTTCACCAAATTTCTATCTGCATATTAAATGTGCAACCAGAGGGAAAATAACTCTGGACCACCTTTACTCCACACACAGAGACATGTACAAAGCTCTCCCCCGCCCTCCATTTGTCAAATATTACCATAATTCTACCCTCCTGATTCCTGCTTTCAAGCTACAATTAAAGCAGGAAGCACCAGTGAATAGATAAATAAAAAAGTGGTCAGATGAAGCAGATGCTAAAATACAGGACTGTTTTTCTAGCACAGACTAGAATACGTTCTGGGATTCCTCCGATGGCATTGAGGAGTACACAGTGACCGTACGTACATACCCCAACCAGAAGCCATGGATTACAGGCAACATCAATCAAATCAATCAATTGTATTTATAAAGCCCTTCTTACATCAGCTGATGTCACAAAGTGCTGTACAGAAACCCAACCTAAAACCCCAAACAGCAAGCAATGCAGGTGTAGAAGCACGGTGGCTAGGAAAAATTCCCTAGAAAGGCCAGAACCTAGGAAGAAACCTAGAGAGGAACCAGGCTCTGAGGGGTGGCCAGTCCTCTTCTGGCTGTGCCGGGTGGAGATTATAACAGATCATGGTCAAGATGTTCAAATGTTCATAGATGACCAGCAGGTTCAAATAATAATCACAGCGGTTGTCGAGGGTGCAACAGGTCAGCACCTCAGAAGTAAATGTCAGTTGGACTCCTGCTGTCTCTAGAGAGTTGAAAACAGCAGGTTTGGGACAGGTAGCATGTCCGGTGAACAGTTCAGGATTCCATAGGCATGATCAACGAACAACGACGACACAGCCTATATGGAGGAGGTCAGAGACCCGGCTTTGTGGTGCCAGGACAACAACCTCTCCCTCAATGTGATCAACGAGATGATTGTGAACTACAGGAAAAGGAGGACCGAGCACTCCCCCATTCTCATCGACGGGGCTGCAGTGGAGCAGGTTGAGAGCTTCAAACTCCCTGGTGTCCACATCACCAACAAACTAACATGGTCCAAGCACACCAAGACAGTCATGAATTGGGCACAACAAAACCTATTCCCCCTTAGGAGACTGAAAAGATTTGGCCTGGGTCCCTAGATCCTCAAAAGGTTCTACAGCTGCGCCATCGAGAGCATCAATGCCTGGTGTGGCAACTGATCGGCCTCCGACCGCAAAGCACTACAGAAGGTAGTGCAAAGGGCCCAGTACATCACTGGGGCCAAGCTCCCTGCCATCCAGGACCTCTATACCAGGCAGTATCAGAGGAATGCCCTAAAAATTGTCAAAGAATCCGGCCACCCTAGACTGTTCTCTCTGCTACCGCACGGCAAGCGTGACTCTGTACCGGTACCCCCCTGTATATAGTCTCACTATTGTTATTTTACTGCTGTTCTTTAATTACTTTTTACTTTTATTCCGTATCTGTATTTTTTATTATTTTTTAATATATATATATATTTTTTTTATATTTATTTATTTAACTGCATTGTTGGTTAAGGGCTCGTAGCTAAGCATTTCACTGTAAGGTCTACATCTGTTGTATTCGGCGCATTTGACTAATAACATTTGATTTGATTTGATTTAATGTAATGTATTGTCCTCTTGCTCAGTTGTGCACAAGGGCCTCCCACTCCTCTGTCTATTCTGGTTAGGGCCAGTTTGCGCTGTTCTGTGAAGGGAGTAGTAGTTATACCAGATCTTCAGTTTCTTGGCATTTTTCTCCCTTGGAATAGCCTTCATTTCTCAGAACAAGAATAGACTGACGAGTTTCAGAAGAAAGTACTTTGTTTTTTTGCCATTTTGAGCCTGTAACTGAACCCAGAAATGCTGATGCTCCAGATACTCAACTAGTCTAAAGAAGGCCCGTTTTATTGCTTATTTAAACCGTACAGTTTTCAGCTGTGCTAACATAATTGCAAAGGGGTTTTCTACAGTTAGCCTTTTAAAATGATAAACTTGGATTAGCTAACACAACGTGCCATTGGAACACAGGAGTGATGGTTGCTGATAATGGGCCTCTGTACGCCTGTGTAGATATTCCATAAAAAAAATCAGCCGTTTCCAGCTACAGTAGTCATTTACAAGATTAACAATGTCTACACTGTATTTCTGATCAATTTTATATTAATGGACAAAAAAATTTACTTTTTAAAATCTAAAACAAGGATCGGTAGTGTATATATAATCTGAGAGAAAGATGTTATCATGGAGCCTATACTAGTCAATACTAGTTATCATGGGGATCATATTTGTCAATACTAGTTATCATGGGAACCATACTAGTCAATACTAGTTATTATGGTGTCCATACTAGTCAATACTAGTTATCATGGTGTCCATACTAGTCAATACTAGTTATCATTTTGTCCATACTAGTTAATACTAGTTATCATGGTGTCCATACTAGTCAATACTAGTCATCATGGGGCCCATACTTGTCAATACTAGTTATCATGTTGTCCATACTAGTCAATACTAGTTATCATGGTGTCCATACTAGTCAATACTAGTTATCATGGGGCCCATACTTGTCAATACTAGTTATTATGGGGCCCATACTTGTCAATACTAGTTATCATGGTGTTCATACTAGTCAATACTAGTTATCATGTTGTCCATACTAGTCAATACTAGTTATCATGGTGTCCATACTAGTCAATACTAGTTATCATGGGGACCATACTAGTCAATACTAGTTATCATGGTGTCCATACTAGTCAATACTAGATATCATGGTGTCCATACTAGTCAATACTAGTTATCATGGGGACCATACTAGTCAATACTAGTATTCTTTGAATGACAGGCCTCAGGTTGCTTGGCAAATAGGTCAATCTCTATTCACGTAATGAAAAACAATTAAAAACGAAAGATTTGTGACATAACGTATAAATTGCAACGTTTGAATAAATCAAAAGCTCCTGCGTTGTATGTCAACAAAAGTTGAAGGTTGACGTGGCTGTTGCTGTGGCTGTGGCTGTTGCTGTTGATGTTGATGTGGCTGTTGATGTTGCTGTTGCTGTTGCTGTGGCTGTTGATGTTGCTGTGGCTGTTGATGTTGCTGTTGCTGTGGCTGTTGATGTTGCTGTGGCTGTTGATGTTGCTGTGGCTGTTGATGTTGATGTGGCTGTTGATGTTGCTGTTGCTGTGGCTGTTGATGTTGCTGTGGCTGTTGCTGTTGATGTTGCTGTGGCTGTGGCTGTTGATGTTGCTGTGGCTGTTGATGTTGCTGTGGCTGTTGATGTTGATGTGGATGTTGATGTGGCTGTTGCTGTTGATGTGGCTGTTGCTGTTGATGTGGCTGTTGCTGTTGATGTTGCTGTTGATGTTGCTGTTGATGTTGCTGTTGCTGTTGATGTGGCTGTTGCTGTTGATGTTGATGTTGCTGTTGCTGTGGCTGTTGATGTTGCTGTTGCTGTTGATGTGGCTGTTGATGTGGCTGTTGATGTGGCTGTTGCTGTTGCTGTTGCTGTTGCTGTGGATGTGGCTGTTGCTGTGGCTGTGGCTGTTGCTGTTGCTGTGGCTGTTGCTGTTGCTGTGGCTGTGGCTGTTGCTGTTGCTGTGCTTGTTGCTGTTAGTGTGGCTGTTGCTGTTGCTGTGGCTGTGGCTGTTGCAGTTGGGTTGCTGTTGCTGTTGCTGTGGCTGTTGCTGTTGGGTTGCTGTGGCTGTTGCTGTTGCTGTGGCTGTTGCTGTTGCTGTTGCTGTGGCTGTTGCTGTGGCTGTTGCTGTGGCTGTGGCTGTTGCTGTTGCTGTTGCTGTGGATGTGGCGGTGGATGTGGCTGTGGATGTGGCTGTTGCTGTGGCTGTTGCTGTGCATGTGGCTGTGGCTGTGGCTGTTGCTGTTGCTGTGGATGTGGCTGTTGCTGTGGATGTGGCTGTTGCTGTGGCTGTTGCTGTGGATGTGGCTGTTGCTGTGGCTGTTGCTGTGGATGTGGCTGTTGCTGTTGCTGTTGCTGTGGATGTGGCTGTGGATGTGGCTGTTGATGTGGCTGTTGCTGTGGTTGTTGCTGTTTTTGTTGCTGTGGCTGTTTTTGTTGCTGTGGCTGTTGCTGTTGCTGTTGCTGTGGATGTGGCTGTGGATGTTGCTGTGGATGTGGCTGTGGATGTGGCTGTTGCTGTGGCTGTTGCTGTGGCTGTTGCTGTTGCTGTGGCTGTTGCTGTTGCAAGGCTCATGTGTTGTGCCTTTTTTGTGTTTGCGTGCTAGGGGGAACAGTCGATAAATTGATATGTAACAACCAGAAAGTCAAAGACGTGAATTAGCTACAATTTCCTTAATTAAACAAATAATATTTCAAACTACTTGTGTCATGCACAAAGTAGATGTCCTAACCGACTTGTCAAAACTATAGTTTGTTAATTAACAAGAAATTTGAGTGGTTGAACAACGAGTTTGAATGACTCCAACGTACAGTATGTGTATGTATGTGTGTGTAAAACAGTTCCATCTTAACATGTACCTTCCATGAAAACGGTTTCATCTTAACATGTACCTTCCATGAAAACAGTTTCATCTTAACATGTACCTTCCATGAAAACAGTTTCATCTTAACATGTACCTTCCATGAAAACGGTTTCATCTTAACATGTACCTTCCATGAAAACAGTTTCATCTTAACATGTACCTTCCATGAAAACGGTTTCATCTTAACATGTACCCCATGAAAACAGTTTCATCTTAACATGTACCTTCCATGAAAACAGTTTCATCTTAACATGTACCTTCCATGAAAACAGTTTCATCTTAACATGTACCTTCCATGAAAACAGTTTCATCTTAACATGTACCTTCCATGAAAACGGTTTCATCTTAACATGTACCTTCCATGAAAACGGTTTCATCTTAACATGTACCTTCCATGAAAACGGTTTCATCTTAACATGTACCTTCCATGAAAACGGTTTCATCTTAACATGTACCTTCCATGAAAACGGTTTCATCTTAACATGTACCTTCCATGAAAACGGTTTCATCTTAACATGTACCTTCCATGAAAACTGTTTCATCTTATAAAGTTTGATTTTAACTGTTGTCCTTTATATATATATATATATATATATATACATACATAAATTATACCTGTCGTGTTTCTTTATTCCACCTTTGTTTCCCTCTTCCTCCTGAGGCGATGTGTGGCTGAAATGATTTATAGTGGTGTGGTTGTGTCTGTCTGTCATTGAAGCTGGAGGGCTCGAGGGCATGGCTGTGGCACAGCTTTGAAGTGGTTAGATGAAGAGACCAGCCTCTGTAATAATGGACCAGTGCCCGGTGTCCTATAGCAATGGAACTTTCCTACAACGACACCTATGATGTAACTTACGTTACCCAAAACACCATCGGAACGTTCACTCAGTGCGTCGTTGAGACATAGTGTCGTTGCTAATAGGATGGAATGAAAGTCACCGCTACTATCGAGTCAGTGTTCTCTCTTTCAAATCTTACTTTAACATTAGAATTCCACAATATTGAGGACGGATCAGCTCCTAGAGATATTATCACCTATGGCTACAAATATCGCGGTGGCTTATTCTAATGCTTACACTGTAATAATGCACAATCTTAGATCTGGCTTATTCTAATGCTTTCCCTATAATAATGCACTAAATCAAGACTTGGCGCATCATTGCGCACGTTAAGCATCATGAAATATATTGAGGTAAAAATTACAGACAGTAGTATACAAATAGCTAAGTAATTAGCTACATAATTGAATGAACGAGAAATGTATTTTCATATCATATGTCTATTTACATTTTAGTAATTTGCATACATCTTACGATAGATAGGCTGGACAACCACATATCACAGGCATAGTAAATATACTTTTACTCAATAAAGTAGCTATCAGCAAAGTCAGAGCTAGAAAGGGGAGAGGAGGTCAAGTGCAATTGTGTTGGTTCAGGAATTTTATTATATATTTTTTTCGAGGTGAGGAGGGGGGGGGGGGGGGTTGGTTCCACCATTGGAGTGCCAGGACAGAGAAGAGATTGGACTGGGCTGAGCGAGAGCTACCCTCCACTGTCAGAACACAGCGCTCGAGTTGGAGTGTAGGGTTTGAGCATAGCCTAAAGGTAGGGAGGGGCACCATGATCTTGTAGTAGATGCATGCTTCGACTGGAAGCCAGTGGAGTGTGCGGAGGAGGAGCGGGGTGATTTGGGAGAACTTGGAAAGGTTGAAAAACAAGCAGGCTGCAGGGTTCTAAATAGGTTACAGGGGTTTGATGGCACAAGTGAGGAGCCCAGCCAACAGTGAGTTGCAGTAGTCCAGACGGGACATGACACGTGCCTGGATTAGGACCTGCACCACTTCCTGTGTGAGGTAGGGTTCTACTCTACGGCTGTTGTACAGCATGAACCTGCAGGATCGACTTGATGTATAGAGAGAAGAGTAGAGGGCCTAGAACCAAACCCTGAGGGACACCAGTAGTGAGAGTATGTGGTGCAGACACAGATCCTCTCCATGTCACCAGGTAGGATGCAATCCAAGAGTGTGCAGAGCCTGAGACACCCAGTCCTGAGAGAGACTCCGTGACACAGAGAGTGACACAGAGAAGAGCAGTCTCAGTTGAATGACCTGTCTTGAAGCCTGACTGGTTAGGGTCCAGAAGATCATTAATGAGAAAGTTGGTCAGAGACAGCATGCTGTTTGGAAAGTAAAAATATGAGGGATACAGGTCTATAGTTTGACGTCAGATGAGTCAAGTGTTGGCTTCTTGATGGGAGTGACTCGGGCCATTTTGAAGTCAAATGGGGGTACAGCCAGTGGTCAGGGATGAGTTGATGAGGATGGAACACAGCCAGTGGTCAGGGATGAGTTGATGAGGATGGAACACAGCCAGTGGTCAGGGATGAGTTGATGAGGGTGGAACACAGCCAGTGATCAGGGATGAGTTGATGAGGATGGAACACAGCCAGTGGTCAGGGATGAGTTGATGAGGGTGGAACACAGCCAGTGATCAGGGATGAGTTGATGAGGGACATGAGGAATGGGAGAAGTTCTCCAGAGATGGTCTGGAGAAGGGACGAGGGGATGGGGTTGAGCGAGCAGGTTGTCGGGTGACCTCACTGCTCACATGATTTAATCTGGAGAGAGAGGGGAGAAAGAGGTCAAGGCATAGGGTAGTTCTGTGTGGGGGGGACCAGTGGACTCAATAGGCTAAGTGAAAGAGTGGGACCAGTGGACTCAATAGGCTGAGTGAAAGAGTGGGACCAGTGGACTCAATAGGCTGAGTGAAAGAGTGGGACCAGTGGACTCAATAGGCTGAGTGAATGAGTAGGACCAGTGGACTCAATAGGCTGAGTGAATGAGTGGCACCAGTGGACTCAATAGGCTGAGTGAATGAGACCAGTGGACTCAATAGGCTGAGTGAATGAGTGGGACCAGTGGACTCAATAGGCTGAGTGAATGAGACCAGTGGACTCAATAGGCTGAGTGAATGAGTGGGACCAGTGGACTCAATAGGCTGAGTGAATGAGTGGGACCAGTGGACTCAATAGGCTGAGTGAATGAGTGGGACCAGTGGACTCAATAGGCTGAGTGAATGAGTAGGACCAGTGGACTCAATAGGCTGAGTGAATGAGTGGGACCAGTGGACTCAATAGGCTGAGTGAATGAGTGGGACCAGTGGACTCAATAGGCTGAGTGAATGAGTGGGACCAGTGGACTCAATAGGCTGAGTGAATGAGTGGGACCAGTGGACTCAATAGGCTGAGTGAATGAGTGGGACCAGTGGACTCAATAGGCTGAGTGAATGAGTAGGACCAGTGGACTCAATAGGCTGAGTGAATGAGTGGGACCAGTGGACTCAATAGGCTGAGTGAAGGAGTGGGACCAGTGGACTCATGAGAGCCAGTTTCATCATAGCGCTTGATGCTGATTTACGGCATTGACTGACCTTCATGTCTTAAAGTCATGATGTACTGTCGTTTCTCTTTGCTTACACACCCGTTGATTGAAATGCATTCCAGGTGACTACCTCATGAAGCTGGTTGAGAAAATGCCAAGAGAGTACAAAGCTGTCAAAAGGGAGCTACTTTGAAGAATCCCAACTATAAAACATATTTGGATATGTTTAACACTTTTTTGGTTACTACGTGATTCCATATGTGTTATTTCATAGTTTTGATGTCTTCACTATTATTCTACATTGTAGAAAATAGTAAAAAAAAAGTAAAATAAAGAAAAACTCTTGAATGAGTGGGCACTGTAAATGGAGTTAGCCTCGGGTGTGTGTGAGCGTATCTGTGTTTCTCTCCATTCTACATAGCTGTGAGCTGAGTGTATGTGTGACAGAGTGAGAGCTGTGAGTGTTACACCTTCTCATCTCAGGTTTCCACATCTCTCCACTCTGCCACCGCCTCCTACCTCAAGCTATTGTCATGACAATGAAAGAAGGGTTTTACAATGACCTTTTTTTGTCCTGGCATAGTACACACATGACCAAGAAATATGACCCATGAACTAACTAACTAACTAACTAACTAACTAACTAATGCTCGCACACACACACACACACACACACACACACACACACACACACACACACACACACACACACACACACCCTTCCTCTTGCAACTGAGCAGCCTCAGGTCAAATATAAGGATGCTTTAATAAGCCGATAGAACAATGTGCCATAGCAATGAGAATCAATGTATGTTAGCAGCCTGTAGGTTAGCAGCCTGTAGGTTAGCAGTCTAGTCTGTAGGTTACTACCTGTATGTTAGCAGCCTGTAGGTTAGCACCCTGTATGTTAGCAGTCTAGTCTGTAGGTTACTACCTGTATGTTAGCAGCCTGTAGGTTAGCAGCCTGTAGGTTAGCACCCTGTATGTTAGCAGTCTAGTCTGTAGGTTAGCACCCTGTATGTTAGCAGCCTGTATGTTAGCACCCTGTATGTTAGCAGCTTGTAGGTTAGCACCCTGTATGTTAGCAGTCTAGTCTGTAGGTTACTACCTGTATGTTAGCAGCCTGTAGGTTAGCACCCTGTATGTTAGCAGCTTGTAGGTTAGCACCCTGTATGTTAGCAGTCTAGTCTGTAGGTTACTACCTGTATGTTAGCAGCCTGTAGGTTAGCAGCCTGTAGGTTAGCAGTCTAGTCTGTAGGTTACTACCTGTATGTTAGCAGCCTGTAGGTTAGCACCCTGTATGTTAGCAGTCTAGTCTGTAGGTTACTACCTGTATGTTAGCAGCCTGTAGGTTAGCAGCCTGTAGGTTAGCAGCCTGTAGGTTAGCACCCTGTATGTTAGCAGTCTAGTCTGTAGGTTAGCACCCTGTATGTTAGCAGCCTGTATGTTAGCACCCTGTATGTTAGCAGCTTGTAGGTTAGCACCCTGTATGTTAGCAGTCTAGTCTGTAGGTTACTACCTGTATGTTAGCAGCCTGTAGGTTAGCATCCTGAATGTTAGCAGCCTGTAGGTTAGCACCCTGTATGTTAGCAGTCTAGTCTGTAGGTTACTACCTGTATGTTAGCAGCCTGTAGGTTAGCACCCTGTATGTTAGCAGTCTAGGCTGTAGGTTACTACCTGTATGTTAGCAGCCTGTAGGTTAGCACCCTGTATGTTAGCAGCCTGTAGGTTAGCACCCTGTATGTTAGCAGTCTAGGCTGTAGGTTACTACCTGTATGTTAGCAGCCTGTAGGTTAGCACCCTGTATGTTAGCAGCCTGTAGGTTAGCACCCTATATGTTAGCGGTCTGTATGCTAGCAGTCTGTGTGTTAGCAGTAAGTAGGTTAGCGGTCTGTATGCTAGCAGTCTGTGTGTTAGCAGTAAGTAGGTTAGCGGTCTGTATGCTAGCAGTCTGTGTGTTAGCAGTAAGTAGGTTAGCGGTCTGTATGCTAGCAGTCTGTGTGTTAGCAGTAAGTAGGTTAACAGTTCTTATGTTTTTAGTCTTTATTTTAGTAGTCTAGTCTGTAGGTTACTGCCTTCATGTTAGCAGTCTGTAGGGTACCGTCTGTAGGTTAGCAGTCTGTAGGGTACCGTCTGTAGGTTAGCAGTCTGTAGATTAGAACTCTGTAGATTAGAACTCTGTAGGTTACAGTCTGTTAGCAGTCTGTACGATACTTCCTGTAAGTTAGCAGTCTGTACGATACTTCCTGTATGTTAGCAGTCTGTACGATACTTCCTGTATGTTAGCAGTCTGTACGATACTTCCTGTATGTTAGCAGTCTGTACGATACTTCCTGTATGTTAGCAGTCTGTACGATACTTCCTGTATGTTAGCAGTCTGTACGATACTGCCTGTATGTTAGCAGTCTGTACGATACAGCCTGTATGTTAGCAGTCTAGGCTGTAGGTTACGGCCTGTACATTAACCGTCTGTAAATTACAGTCTGTCTACTATTCTACTGGACTCTCATCGGTCAGAGGTCAGTCCTGATAAGGAGGCGTGAGACATTGCTCACACTTACCATAAACATTAACTGACTACTGGAGCTGATGGTTCCTGATGGAGGCTTGATCTAATGAGATGGTTCCTGATGGAGGCTTGATCTAATGAGATGGTTCCTGATGGAGGCTTGATCTAATGAGATGGTTCCTGATGGAGGCTTGATCTAATGAGATGGTTCCTGATGGAGGCTTGATCTAATGAGATGGTTCCTGATGGAGGCTGGGTTTAATGATATTAACTGACTATTGGAGCTGTCTAGATTAAATAACTGATTCTTGGCATAGCTAAGTGTTACTCTACTTGAGCTGGAGGATAGCCTAGGTTAAGGTCGTTACAGTATATGATTACCATTGACATTAACTACACAGCGAAGTATGTAACCACAAGCATTGTTGAATATTAGTTTGTCAGCATTTTTACTGATATTACATCTTACAGTAAAGTACACTGAGAATACAAAACATTAGGAACACCTTCCTCATATTTAGTTGCACCCTCCCTCCACGAAAACAGCAGGTGTTCTTAATATTTCGTATATACTTAGTGTATATTCATCAGAAAATATATTATATCCCACAGTACGGTCATATGCCTTTATCGTGGGAACAATAGCCAAACTTTCATATGATGCTAGTTAAATTACGACAGAAAAACGGACCACGTTTCAAACTTTTCACCACTTCCTGTGTGTAATGCCATGAAATATTTGATCCCAGTCCAGTTAACGACAGGAAGAGAGAAAAGAGCACATAGGTTTAATACTCTTAGAGGGATTTATCGGAACAAAATGTCTGATTCCCTATGAGACCCATTCCCATGATCTCCTCTTATACCATAACATGAATCCCGTAGAGATATCCAACCAGAGCAGAGTAATCTCCCAGCCGCCCAGCGGCATCCATCTTGTAAATCCTCACTTGATATGAAGAGACTGTCTGACATGAAACCGTTGGCCTTTGAACACAAACCTAATTATCTGTGTGTGTGTGTGTGTGTGTGTGTGTGTGACTTTTGTCTGTTGAAAATGTAAAATAAACACCTACATCACACACACACACACACATGTAGTAACAATCTCACACACTGCACATCCTCATCTCCACATCCTCAACTACACATCCTCATCTGCACTTCCTCATCTACACTTCCTCAACTACACATCCTCATCTACACTTCCTCATCTACACTTCCTCAACTACACATCCTCAACTACACTTCCGCAACTACACATCCTCATCTACACTTCCTCATCTACACTTCCTCATCTACACTTCCTCAACTACACATCCTCATCTACACTTCCTCATCTACACTTCCTCAACTACACATCCTCATCTACACTTCCTCAACTACACTTCCTCAACTACACATCCTCATCTGCACATCCTCATCTACACTTCCTCATCTACACTTCCTCATCTGCACATCTATCACTCCAGTGTAAATTGCTAAATTGTAATTACTTCGCCACTATTGGCCTATTTATTGCCTTACCTCCTCACTTCATTTGCACACACTGTAGACATATTTCTCTATTGTGTTATTTGACTGTACGTTTGTTTGACGTGTAACTCTGTGTCGTTGTTGTCTTTGTTGCACTGCTTTGCTTTATCTTGGCCAGGTCGCAGTTTAACTGGCCTACCTGGTTAAATAAAGGTGAAATAAATCAAATAAAGTTTGTTTTTCGAAAAGGAATGTGCTAGAAAGCTCCTCTACAGGCCCGACATTTTAATAAATCAAATATGAGCAAACGAAAATCATGTGGACGTGACATGACTGGAAACGAGAGGTCGTTGGGTGCACACTTTGATGCAACATCCTGTGAATGGCTGATGACAAAAGTGGGATGTTGACATAACCAGGTGAGGTTGGTGACCAGGATCAGACAGGTTGCTCAGGCTACACACACACACACACACACACACAACATTAGCACGGATAGCTTGGAATCTAGACCATAAGCAATACGTGCATATATGCATTGGGTTAGGGGTTAGGGTTAGCCCTAACCCTAACCCTAACCCTAACCCTAACCCTAATCAACACTACTGCCACCTTCTGGTTTAGAGTATTTTAACACGTCTGGGTGACTGTCAACTTCCAAGGTCTTTGCTGTGTGAACTCAAAAGAGATTGACTGCTGACGCTGTTCAGAGGTGCTAAGGACTGTCGGCATGCAAACGTTGAAATACCTACCAGCGCGTCTGAGCTTTAAACCTAAACCTAAACCTAAACCTAACTCTAAACCTAAATCTTAACCTATACCTAACCCTAACCCTAAACCAATACCTAACCCTAACCCTAAACCTAACCCTAAACCTAAATCTAACCCTAACCCTAAACCTAACCCTAACCCTAAACCTAACCCTAAACCTAACCCTAAACCTAACCCTAAACCTAAACCTAACCCTAACCCTAAACCTAAACCTAAACCTAAACCTAACCCCTACCCGCTGACTCCAATTCTTATACCTAACCCCTAAACCTAGTATAGCCTTTTTCCTTGTTGGGACTGGCGGAAATATCTTCTGGCATGACGCGTCCACCTCTGATAGGACTCTGCAGGAATGTAACCACAGGCTTCCTCCACTGTCTGGAGAAGGGCCATCCATTCATAGTGGGTGTGTGGTCGTGCACCTTCCACCGCCATGCTGAAAACAACTCTCCAATGGGGTTGAGAAATCGGAAATATGGTGGAAGATATAGAATTGTAAAACCTGGGATGATCATGGAACCAGTTGAGGACCTGATCAGCCCGATGGAATCTCACTTTGTCCCAAATTACAACATACATTTGCTGCTCAGGATCACCTGGTGTCTCTTTGCTCACGGTCACCTGGTGTCTCTCTGCTCAGGATCACCTGGCCCTCTCAGCTCAGGATCACCTGGTGTCTCTCTGCTCAGGGTCAGCTGGCCCTCTCTGCTCAGGGTCACCTGGTGTCTCTCTGCTCAGGGTCACCTGGTGTCTCTCTGCTCATGGTCACCTGGTGTCTCTCTGCTCAGGGTCACCTGGTGTCTCTCTGCTCAGGGTCACCTGGTGTCTCTCTGCTCAGGGTCACCTGGTGTCTCTCTGCTCAGGATCACCTGGTGTCTCTCTGCTCAGGGTCACCTGGTGTCTCTCTGCTCTGGCTGAAAAACATTGTCATGTAAGGTGTTCAGGAAATGAAGGAGATGGGCGGTGTTGTATGCTCCAACAGTAGCATGACGGTGGAGGACCCCATTGTTGCTCATAGCTGCACATATGGTGACATTTCCCCCCGCGGTGGTCAGGTACCTCAGTGACGGCACGTTGACCAATGATGTTGCTTCCTCTCCTCCTCGTCTTCGCCTAAATTTAATCCAGCCTCATCTATGAATATGAGTTCCTGGGAGAATGGGACTTGCATCCAACTCCATGATTCTCTGAAATGACAGTAAATACTGTAATTGCTGTAAAGTTCACTGTCAACGAGTCTCTATTGTTTCAGGAGTGTAGTACTAGAACATTACTGTACCTGAACATATTCCGTACCGTTTATCTTTCACTCGTTGGGAATTCCTTTCAAATGGGACTCTGTAGATGTGCTTCATCCAGAGGTGGTGTTTGTTAAGGATGCTGGAGAGGTGGTGTTTGTTAAGGATGCGGGAGAGATGGTGTTAAGGATACGGGAGAGATGGTGTTAAGGATGTGGGAGAGATGGTGTTTGTTAAGGATGTGGGAGAGATGGTGTTTGTTAAGGATGCGGGAGAGGTGGTGTTGTTAAGGATGTGGGAGAGATGGTGTTTGTTAAGGATGTGGGAGAGATGGTGTTTGTTAAGGATGTGGGAGAGATGGTGTTAAGGATGCAGGAGAGATGGTGTTTGTTAAGGATGCGGGAGAGGTGGTGTTTGTTAAGGATGTGGGAGAGATGGTGTTTGTTAAGGATGCAGTAGAGATGGTGTTTGTTAAGGATGCAGGAGAGATGGTGTTTGTTAAGGATGCTGGAGAGGTGGTGTTTGTTAAGGATGCGGGAGAGATGGTGTTTGTTAAGGATGCGGGAGAGGTGGTGTTTGTTAAGGATGCGGGCTGTGGTTGATAAGCTCACTCTGATGTTATGGAAGATGGCAGAGGTTTTAAATCATCTGTTGTTGGATTTCCCAACTGTCTTTATGGCATTATTTTCAGCTACCATTTTCACAATGGCAACTTCCTGTTTTGTCTGTAAATAGACGCGTTCCACCACCATGGGGTCTTTGGCTTTCAGTTCTACAAAAACAAAATGGCGTACAGTACAGTGAACCCTACATTCATACAGGATACAAGATCAACATGTTACAAAGTAGTATAGCTCCCAATTTCATACATCCAGTATTGTAATCTACAGTCTTTACTGTACTTGATGTTGTTCTACTGTCAAGCAGTAGATAGGTCCAATGTCTGCAGTACATACCTATTCTCATTTTGGAAACGATGATAGATGCTGCAGTGAAGCATGGCGGAGAACCACATTGCCTATGCTACATTCTCTGTGGAAATGTGGAAAAAGTTAAAGGGGGGGGGGGGGGGGGTATGAAGCACTGTTTTATGTTACATTTTTACACTGATATGACAACGTTTCCAGGGTAACATAAAACAACAACAGTCTCCATACTCTAGGAGGAACCTCTTACTTACAAATCTAGCTGGAGTTTTAATTTGATTGGGACTCTCAATGTGCACTGCAGCAGCTCTAGAAGAATGGGAACGAATGTTTCGTCCTATCACTGGGAGCTATTCATGTGCCTCCTAGTTCTGATTGGACTCAACCGGAGGCACTGAAACTAGTTGTGTCGACATTACATTTAAATGGCTCGATAGGTCATGTATGACGAAGTGTGTGAGTAGTGAGTCTCTTTACATTTAATAACGTAGAACAAAGACTATAGATGTTAGCTTTGTTTGACTATGGTAATCATGAATATAAAATATGTGTGCTGGTGACAGCACTATTATTGTATTTCACTAACAAAGCAGCTAATGTAACCTATAGTGTTTAATATGGACAAAACGTATATTAAGCCTATTCACTTGATGGGAACATGAGACTCAATCTCTCTTTGTTGGGGAAGTTACTCTGAAAATATAGTTTACCAAGCTACCAGTTGCTGCAATCCTGCTAACGGGATCGATATGACAACTACCAGTGAAAATAGAGGGCGCCAAATTCAAACCACAGAAATCTCATAATTACAATTCCTAAAACATACATGTGTCTTGTATCATTTTAAAGCTAATCTTGTTGTTAATCCCGCCAAAGTGTCCGATTTCAAATATGCTTTTCAGCAAAAGCACTACAAACGATTATGTTAGGTCTCACAATAAGCACAGCCATTTTCCAGCAAAATATAGCATTCACAAAAAGCAAAAATAGGGATGAAATTAATCACTAACCTTGAATTATCTTCATCAGATGACACTCATAGGACTTCATGTTACACAATACATGCATGTTTTGTTTGATAAAGTTCATATTTATATAAAGAAATCTGAGTTTACATCGGTTTATTAGATTCACTAGTTCCAAAAACATCCAGTGATTTTGCATAGCCACATCGTTTCAACAGAAATACTCATCATAAATGTAGATGATAATACAAGTTATACACATGGAATTATAGATATACCTCTCCGTAATGCAACCGCTGTGTCAGATTTCAAAAAAAGTTCACGGAAAAAGCAACCCATGCAATAATCTGAGACGGAGCTCAGAACAGAAGCCAAATTAGCCGCCATATTGGAGTCAACAGAAACCAGAAAATACACGATAAATGTTTTCTTTGTTTCCTTTGATGAACTTCATCAGAATGCAGTGCTAGGAATCCCAGGTCCACAATAAATGCTTGATTTGTTCGAAAGTATCCGTTATTTATGTCCAATTAGCTACTTTGGTTAGCGTGTTTGGTAAACAATTCCAAAGTCACAAAGCGCGTCCACTATAACGTCAGTAGAAACATGTCAAACGATGTACTGAATCAATCTTTAGAATGTTGTTTACATATATCTTGAATAACGTTCCAACCGGAGAATTAGAATGACTTTAAATTAGCGGTGGAACGCAGGTCCTTCCCTTGTGAACGCACATAGTGGAAGCATGGTCCACTCATGGCCGTGGTGACTATTTCCTGTGTCATTCGACCCCCCTTCACATTAGAGTCATCAGACAAAGTTCTATTGACTGTTGACATCTAGTGGAAGGCGTAGGAAGTGAAAATACATCCATATCTCGCTGTAATTTCAATGAGACCTTAGTTGAAAATCTGCCACCACCAGAAAAAAATACAAACAGGAAGTGAAATTTCTCAGGTTTTTGCCTGCAATATGAGTTCTGTTATACTCACAAACATAATTCAAACAGTTTTAGAAACGTCAGAGTGTTTTCTATCCAATACTAATAATAATATGCATATATTAGCAACTGAGACTGAGGAGCTGGCCGTTTACAATGGGCACATTTTCATCCAAGCTACTTAATACTGCCACTGCAGCCATAAAAAGTTAACTGAAGTTACATTTTGGAAAAAGTAGGTTCACTACATCCAAACTACTACATGGAAAATTGAAATGTCACAGACTACAGATTGCAAGGACAGATCACTTTTGGGTATGATAACGGAATGTGCAGAATTAGCCTATTCAACACAAAAACGATGTTTCAAGTGAGAATTAGGCAGATGTGATGTCGAAAAAAATAAAGGAAACATTTGCTTATTTCACCAATATGTTATTTTCTTATTGCAAAAAAAGTAGTGTGTAGTTCCAGTAGTTAGCTACACCGCTACATGGTAAAACAGTAGTATGTAGTTCCAGTAGTTAGCTACACCGCTACATGGTAAAACAGTAGTGTGTAGGTCCAGTAGTTAGCTACATGGTAAAACAGTAGTGTGTAGTTCCAGTAGTTAGCTACACCGCTACATGGTAAAACAGTAGTGTGTAGTTCCAGTAGTGAGCTACACCGCTACATGGTAAAACAGTAGTGTGTAGTCCCAGTAGTTAGCTACACCGCTACATGGTAAAACAGTAGTGTGTAGTTCCAGTAGTTAGCTACACCGCTACATGGTAAAACAGTAGTGTGTAGTTCCAGTAGTTAGCTACACCGCTACATGGTAAAACAGTAGTGTGTAGTTCCAGTAGTTAGCTACACCGCTACATGGTAAAACAGTAGTGTGTAGGTCCAGTAGTTAGCTACATGGTAAAACAGTAGTGTGTAGTTCCAGTAGTTAGCTACACCGCTACATGGTAAAACAGTAGTGTGTAGTTCCAGTAGTTAGCTACACGGTAAAACAGTAGTGTGTAGTTCCAGTAGTTAGCTACACCGCTACATGGTAAAACAGTAGTGTGTAGGTCCAGTAGTTAGCTACATGGTAAAACAGTAGTGTGTAGTTCCAGTAGTTAGCTACACCGCTACATGGTAAAACAGTAGTGTGTAGTTCCAGTAGTTAGCTACACCGCTACATGGTAAAACAGTAGTGTGTAGTTCCAGTAGTTAGCTACACCGCTACATGGTAAAACAGTAGTGTGTAGGTCCAGTAGTTAGCTACATGGTAAAACAGTAGTGTGTAGTTCCAGTAGTTAGCTACACCGCTACATGGTAAAACAGTAGTGTGTAGTTCCAGTAGTTAGCTACACCGCTACATGGTAAAACAGTAGTATGTAGTTCCAGTAGTTAGCTACACCGCTACATGGTAAAACAGTAGTGTGTAGGTCCAGTAGTTAGCTACACCGCTACATGTTAAAACAGTAGTGTGTAGTTCCAGTAGTGAGCTACACCGCTACATGGTAAAACAGTAGTGTGTAGTTCCAGTAGTTAGCTACACCGCTACATGGTAAAACAGTGGTGTGTAGTTCCAGTAGTTAGCTACACCGCTACATGGTAAAACAGTAGTGTGTAGTCCCAGTAGTTAGCTACACCGCTACATGGTAAAACAGTAGAGTGTAGTTCCAGTAGTTAACTACATGGTAAAACAGTAGTGTGTAGTTCCAGTAGTTAGCTACACTGCTACATGATAAAACAGTAGTGTGTAGTTCCAGTAGTTAGCTACACCGCTACATGGTAAAAAAAAAAAACATTTAGCTACTGAAAACACTACTTAGATTATAATTTAGTTTGACATCTACCTCCAACCCACTGCACATGTAGTTAAATTACTTGTTAAACTACATGTAGTTCACTACTCCCAAAAACTGATAAAGACCCAATCCAAGAATATCCAAATCAGATGTTCATTTCAGAGAACTGATTAAAACATGCTAACTGGTTTGATCTTAAAATACAGAAAGACCACAGAGGACACAGCGAAGTGAAACAAAGTGGTGTTTCTTGTCCCCCAATGGCAGAATCTTCCCATGTTACATATCCAACCAACTTGTATATATAGCCACTATGAACCATGCTAGCTAGCTACTATAGAAACCCACTAGCATGCTAACTAACGCTATGCAGCATGTATGGCCTCTATAGCTAGCCACCATAAACCATGCTAGCTAGCTACTATAGAAACCCACTAGCATGCTAACTAACGCTGTGCAGCATGTATGGCCTCTATAGCTAGCCACTCTGAACCATGCTAGCTAGCTACTATAGAAACCCACTAGCATGCTAACTAACGCTATGCTAGGCTAAGTTAAAGGCTACACCCGCGAACTGAGACTCACCCTCGGTGGAAGACATGAACAAAACGTTTGTCCCACGTCTCTTATTAGCTCATTTAAGCTTGTCATTTACGAAGACCTCAAGAGTCACAGACCAGACAGGACTGAAAAGCTCAACATACGTACTGATTGGTCTAAACTAAAGCCATGGCCCAATTGAAAGAGTCCCTTTTTCTATCCATCTCCTCTTCTTTCCCTCTGTCCCGCCTCAAGCACATCTGGTTCTGCTAAACCTCTATCACCCTTCGTGTAGATAAATTCAGTATTGTTGTGAATCAAATACCCCCTTCAGGAAAGGGTTCTACTTTGACCTATTTCTGGTTAATTCACCAGTCAGATATCTGACTGAATCAAAACAAGATTTCTGGTTTGCTTCGGGATGATTTAAAATACTGTTTGAAGAGGTACCCTTCTTACAGCTGTTTCCTAGGGCAATGGTTTCATAAGAGAGACACACGTGATTAGAGATTGGGCTAATGTAGGTAAAAGCTTTGGGGCTGCTATTGGCAACTCAACTCAACACAACACAATTTATTTATTTTAGTCAACTGTTATTTTACCAGGTAAATTGACTGAGAAAACATTGTCATTTACAGCAACGACCTGGGGAATAGTTACAGGGGAGAGGAGGAGGGGGGAGGGGGGGGGCGTGCATGAGCCAATTGGAAGCTACACAACTAAGTCCAGTAGAATCCGGTCATTCTGAGACATGTATCAAATAATACTCAACAAATCAGTAGTATCGATAGGAAGCTGATGTGTGGGGACGGAGGTCTTTAGTAGTGACCAGGAAACAAAGGCAGGGTTAATCTCCTTAGACCCCCAGCAGGACACATCTCCTTAGGCCAAGCCCCCATCAGGACACATCTCCTTAGGCCAAGCCCCCATCAGGACACATCTCCTTAGGCCCCCATCAGGACACATCTCCTTAGGCCAAGCCCCCATCAGGACACCTCTCCTTAGGCCAAGCCCCCATCAGGACACATCTCCTTAGGCCAAGCCCCCACCAGGACACATCTCCATAGGCCAAGCCCCCATCAGGACACATCTCCTTAGGCCAAGCCCCCATCAGGACACATCTCCTTAGGCCAAGCCCCCATCAGGAGCCATCAGCTCTAGTAGTGTGTGTGTGTGTGTGTGTTTGTGTGTGTGTGTGTTTGTGTGTGTGTGTGTGTGTGTGTGATGGAATGGGAGCCAGCGCAGAGGAGGGAGGGAGCTGTTAAAGCCTGGTATGGAGCCAACTGGCAGGGTGCCAGCATGACGTGGCTGTTCTCTCTCTGTGTGTGTGTGTGTGCGTGTGTGTGCGCGTTCGCGTGTTGTGTGAGCGGCAGGTAGCGGTTAAGCGTTGTTAGGGCCATTAATCGAAAGGTCTCTGGTTGGAATCCCGAGCCTACTGGGTGTCCTGTCCCCTGAACCCTGAATGCTTCTGTAAATGGATCTGAATCAGAGCGTCTGCTAAGTGTGATCCAGGGCTATTCTCTAATGAACTCCTGGTTCCTCCACATGGAGCTCTGACACTCATACACTATCCCTCTCTCTTGGGTTTTCTAGGAGTGTGCGGAATACACTAGGCTCACACATACAGTACAATACACACACACACACACACACACACACACACACACACACACACACACACACACACACACACACACACACACACACACACTACAAGCAGGATGTTTCCCAGGTGCTGGTGGGACACATTTGGCTCACACACTTCCTCCTGCTATTTTGCAACAGCTGGCTGTATACGGTACACTAAGGTCTCAGCACACGGCACAGTGAGGTAAGGAGGGTAATGATACCTTCACCTATCACAGGGTTTCTCTAGTATATATAGAATTATTGATTGCCTCCCCTATATCTGTCAGTTTCATCCCCGTGTCAGCATTAATGTTGTTTTGTTTCCTCTTGTCCAGACGCTGTTCTTGTTTTGTTTCATGTCCTTTATTTATGAAATATTCACTCCCTGTACTTGCATCTCGTCTCCCAGCATCTGTCCTCACAGAATGCAGACACCGATATTTGAAGCTTCAGGGAGATTATATATATTTTTTGTTGGGGTTGGTGACGTCGTGTCCGGGTGCCGCTGCCAAAGGAACCGGGCATGACTCAGCTGGCTCGAGAGGTTTTCTTGCCCCAGCCGGCTTGTCAGGCTTCCACGCCTTGTCCAGCTCGTCAGGTTTATCCAGGTGGGAAGCCGGGTGACGCCCCTAGAGGGGGGGGGGGTTCTGTCACGTCTGCTCCCGGGTCCTCCTCTCTAGCGCTCAAGGGCTAGTTACCACATGAAGTTCTGAGAACCATATGTTTCTTAGATCTTGGTGAGGGTGTGGTCGTCCTATTGTCTATTTTGCATACAACCTTCCCACAACTTTCTGGGAATGGTGCTGAATAGTTGCTTGTCTTTGGAACATTCTCAGCACATTTAAGGTTCTTAACAACAACAACAAAACCGTTATTTTCTTTAACAGAATGTTTCCTAAAAGTTAAAAAAAACAAAAAGCTTACATTTCATTTCAATTTTGGTTCTAGGATTGTTTTCTAGCTGTTTTGATATTGGGAATGTTCTTAAGTTGTTTCCGAGAACGTTAAGAAAACGTTCCATAAAAACCACAAGAAGACATTCAGAAAATAAAAATGAAAAAACAATTTACGGCTTTGCACAAGTAACAGAATACATGACATGATATCTCCATCCTGGTGGCACAGTTGACTAATTCCATGGCTAGAAAACAGAAAGGTCATAGGCTTGAATCTCACTGATGCTGTGCCACATTAAAAATAAATGTGTTGGCATGATTAATGCCTTTCCATGTGTCCTCTCTGTGCAGTTAACCCCAACTAAGCTAGCAATGTTATTTAATAACTTATAACTGTTGTTCTCAGAACGTTAATACAACCTCCCAGGAAACCTTTCAGGGAACCATGAGTTAAACGTTATCAGAACCTCCTTGAAACCAGAGTAAAACGTTCTCAGAACCTCCCTGTAACCTAAAAATGTATGTTCCTAGTATAGGCAACATTTTCACTTTCGTTCCCAGAACGTTAAAAAAAAAAAAAAAATTACCAGTCAGGAAACGTATCGCTTCATTCCCAGAAGCATTGAGAAACCTCAGAGACGTGAACCAGGTCAACCTCAGAGACGTGAACCAGGTCAACCTCAGAGACGTGAACCAGGTCAACCTCAGAGACGTGAACCAGGTCAACCTCAGAGACGTGAACCAGGTCAACCTCAGAGACGTGAACCAGGTCAACCTCAGAGACATGAACTGTTCTCTCGCCACCTGTTGACTGTTCACCCCATCCACTAGACAACAACACCACCTGGTGACTGTTCTCCCCATCCACTAGACAACAACACCACCTGGTGACTGTTATCCCCATCCACTAGACAACAACACCATCTGGTGACTGTTATCCCCATCCACTAGACAACAACACCACCTGGTGACTGTTCTCCCCATCACCTAGAGAACAACACCACCTGGTGACTGTTCTCCCCCCATCCACATAGACAACAACACCACCTGGTGACTGTTCTCCCCCCATCCACTAGACAACAACACCACCTGGTGACTGTTCTCCCCGCATCGACTAGAGAACAACACCACCTGGTGACTGTTCTCCCCCATCACCTAGACAACAACACCACCTGTTGACTGTTCTCCCCATCACCTAGAGAACAACACCACCTGGTGACTGTTCTCCCCCCATCCACTAGACAACAACACCACCTGGTGACTGTGCTCCCCATCCACTAGACAACAACACCACCTGGTGACTGTGCTCCCCATCCACTAGACAACAACACCACCTGGTGACTGTTCTCCCCCCATCCACTAGACAACAACACCACCTGGTGACTGTTCTCCCCATCCACTAGACAACAACACCACCTGGTGACTGTTCTCCCCCCATCCACTAGACAACAACACCACCTGATGACTGTTCTCCCCCCATCCACTAGACAACAACACCACCTGGTGACTGTTCTCCCCATCCACTTGTGCTAAAAGAAAACACTGTAAAATTGGTTATAGGACACAAATATACTAACATGTTATGACTAAATCTGCTGAGATTGAGATTAACATGAAAGTAAATCAATTGCAACAGGCTTGATATTCTCTGGCAGCAGCCACATTGTTTTTTCAATTGAGTTATATTTTATATTGTAAATAGCTCCCTCTACTGAAATCTTTGTATGACAGCTGGCTTTTCATTCTATCAATCTACTCAATATATGACAGGAGCCCTGACACCAAAGAGACAGCATCTACTCTGAAATCTTTCAACAGAATAAGGTGTCTGTACAAATACACAGTCAAGTCAGTGGAGTGCTGTCAGGCCCTGATCGAGGGATAGTCAGTCTAGAGTGATGTCAGGCCCTGATAAGAGGGATAGTCAGTCTAGAGTGATGTCAGGCCCTGATAGAGGGGTAGTCAGTCTAGAGTGATGTCAGGCCCTGATAGAGGGATAGTCAGTCTAGAGTGATGTCAGGACCTGATAGAGGGATAGTCAGTCTAGAGTGATGTCAGGACCTGATAGTGGGATAGTCAGTAGAGTGGTGTCAGGCCCTGATAGAGGGGTAGTCAGTCTAGAGTGATGTCAGGCCCTGATAGAGGGGTAGTCAGTCTAGAGTGATGTCAGGCCCTGATAGAGGGATAGTCAGTCTAGAGTGATGTCAGGACCTGATAGAGGGATAGTCAGTCTAGAGTGATGTCAGGACCTGATAGAGGGGTAGTCAGTAGAGTGGTGTCAGGCCCTGATAGAGGGATAGTCAGTCTAGAGTGATGTCAGGCCCTGATAGAGGGATAGTCAGTAGGGTGGTAGTGTATTGTGTATAGTACTATGGTGTGGTAGTGTATTGTGTATAGTACTATGGTGTGGTAGTGTATTGTGTATAGTACTATGGTGTGGTAGTGTATTGTGTATAGTACTATGGTGTGGTAGACTACTACACTACACTACCACACCATAGTACTATCTAGTTACCTGAGCAGTTACTCTTCTATCAGCTTCTCAGTCTGTCTGTCTGTCAGACTGACTGACTGACTGACTGACGGTCAGTCAGTCAGTCAGTCAGTCAGTCAGTCAGTCAGTCAGTCAGTCAGTCAGTCTGTCTGTCTGTCTGTCTGTCTGTCTGTCTGTCTGTCTGTCTGTCTGTCTGTCTGTCTGTCTGTCTGTCTGTCTGTCTGTCTGTCTGTCTGTCTGTCTGTCTGTCTGTCTGTCTGTCTGTCTGTCTGTCTGTCTGTTTGTCTGTCTGCAATAAGCCATTCGTCTCTCCTCTCCTCTCCTCTCCTCTCCTCTCCTTACCAGGTACAATAGAAAACAACAGGGCTTAATTTAATTAAAACCGGTCACTGAGTGTTTCCATGTGGAAGACAGAACAATCATCTGAAATGATTGGACGACGATTCATATGAAGTATTTTCCTTACGATGTATTGGAACTTAATTATTACCATTTTAGGGGTAATTTAGAGAAAACTGAGAAAACTGTTTCTTACTCGTTGTGATCTACGACATCCAAAGGTCTGTGAGCTGTCATCTCCTTCTGGTTTATAGCTAATGGAATGATGAATGTACAGTGTACAGCTACCCAAGTTTACATCTAATCACCTCTACCCCTGGTTTAACATCTAATCACCTCTACCTCTACCCCTGGTTTAACATCTAATCACCTCTACCTCTATCCCTGGTTTAACATCTAATCACAATTACCTTTACCCCTGGTTTAACATCTAATCACCCATACCCCTGGTTTAACATCTAATCACCTTTACCCCTGGTTTAACATCTAATCACCTTTACCTTTACCCCTGGTTTAACATCTAATCATCCCTACCCCTGGTTTAACATCTAATCACCTTTACCTTTACCCCTGGTTTAACATCTAATCACCCATACCCCTGGTTTAACATCTAATCACCTTTACATTTACCCCTGGTTTAACATCTAATCACCCTACCCCTGTTTTAACATCTAATCACCTTTACCTTCACCCCTGGTTTAACATCTAATCACCCATACCCCTGGTTTAACATCTAATCACCTTTACCTTTACCCCTGGTTTAACATCTAATCACCCCTACCCCTGGTTTAACATCTAATCACCTTTACCTTTACCCCTGGTTTAACATCTAATCACCCATATCCCTGGTTTAACATCTAATCACCTTTACCGTTACCCCTGGTTTAACATCTAATCACCCCTACCCCTGTTTTAACATCTAATCACCTTTACCCCTGGTTTAACATCTAATCACCCATACCCCTGGTTTAACATCTAATCACCTTTACCTTTACCCCTGGTTTAACATCTAATCACCCCTACCCCTGTTTTAACATCTAATCGCCTTTACCTTTACCCATGGTTTAACATCAAATCACCCCTACCCCTGGTTTAACATCTAATCACCCATACCCCTGGTTTAACATCTAATCACCTTTACCTTTACCCCTGGTTTAACATCTAATCACCCCTACCCATGTTTTAACATCTAATCACCTTTACCCCTGGTTTAACATCTAATCACCCATACCCCTGGTTTAACATCTAATCACCTTTACCTTTACCCCTGGTTTAACATCTAATCACCCCTACCCCTGTTTTAACATTTAATCATCCCTACCCCTGGTTTAACATCTAATCACCTTTACCTTTACCCCTGGTTTAACATCTAATCACCCCCACCCCTGGTTTAACATCTAATCACCCATACCCCTGGTTTAACATCTAATCACCTTTACCCCTGGTTTAACATCTAATCACCTTTACCTTTACCCCTGGTTTAACATCTAATCACCCCTACCCCTGGTTTAACATCTAATCACATTTACCTTTACCCCTGGTTTAACATCTAATCACCCATACCCCTGGTTTAACATCTAATCACCTTTACATTTACCCCTGGTTTAACATCTAATCACCCTACCCCTGTTTTAACATCTAATCACCTTTACCTTCACCCCTGGTTTAACATCTAATCACCCATACCCCTGGTTTAACATCTAATCACCTTTACCTTTACCCCTGGTTTAACATCTAATCACCCCTACCCCTGGTTTAACATCTAATCACCTTTACCTTTACCCCTGGTTTAACATCTAATCACCCATACCCCTGGTTTAACATCTAATCACCTTTACCGTTACCCCTGGTTTAACATCTAATCACCCCTACCCCTGTTTTAACATCTAATCACCTTTACCCCTGGTTTAACATCTAATCACCCATACCCCTGGTTTAACATCTAATCACCTTTACCTTTACCCCTGGTTTAACATCTAATCACCCCTACCCCTGTTTTAACATCTAATCGCCTTTACCTTTACCCATGGTTTAACATCAAATCACCCCTACCCCTGGTTTAACATCTAATCACCCATACCCCTGGTTTAACATCTAATCACCTTTACCTTTACCCCTGGTTTAACATCTAATCACCCCTACCCATGTTTTAACATCTAATCACCTTTACCCCTGGTTTAACATCTAATCACCCATACCCCTGGTTTAACATCTAATCACCTTTACCTTTACCCCTGGTTTAACATCTAATCACCCCTACCCCTGTTTTAACATTTAATCACCCCTACCCCTGGTTTAACATCTAATCACCTTTACATTTACCCCTGGTTTAACATCTAATCACCCCCACCCCTGGTTTAACATCTAATCACCTTTACCTTTACCCCTGGTTTAACATCTAATCACCCCTACCCCTGTTTTAACATCTAATCACCCCTACCCCTGGTTTAACATCTAATCACCTTTACCTTTACCCCTGGTTTAACATCTAATCACCCATACCCCTGTTTTAACATCTAATCGCCTTTACCTTTACCCATGGTTTAACATCAAATCACCCCTACCCCTGGTTTAACATCTAATGACCTTTACCTTTACCCCTGGTTTAACATCTAATCACCCCTACCCCTGGTTTAACATCTAATCTCTCCCTACCCCTGGTTTAACATCTAATCACCCCTACCCCTGGTTTAACATCTATTCACCTTTACCTTTACCCCTGGTTTAACATCGAATCACCCCTACCCCTGGTTTAACATCTAATCACCCCTACCCCTGGTTTAACATCTAATCACCTTTACCTTTACCCATGGTTTAACATCTAATCATCTCTTCCCCTGGTTTAACATCTAATCACCTTTACCTTTACCCCTGGTTTAACATCTAATCACCTTTACCTTTACCCCTGGTTTAACATCTAATCACCCCTACCCCTGGTTTAACATCTAATCACCTTTACCTTTACCCCTGGTTTAACATCTAATCACCCCCACCCCTGGTTTAACATCTAATCACCTTTACCTTTACCCCTGGTTTAACATCTAATCACCCCTACCCCTGTTTTAACATCTAATCGCCTTTACCTTTACCCATGGTTTAACATCAAATCACCCCTACCCCTGGTTTAACATCTAATCACCCATACCCCTGGTTTAACATCTAATCACCTTTACCTTTACCCCTGGTTTAACATCTAATCACCCCTACCCATGTTTTAACATCTAATCACCTTTACCCCTGGTTTAACATCTAATCACCCATACCCCTGGTTTAACATCTAATCACCTTTACCTTTACCCCTGGTTTAACATCTAATCACCCCTACCCCTGTTTTAACATTTAATCACCCCTACCCCTGGTTTAACATCTAATCACCTTTACATTTACCCCTGGTTTAACATCTAATCACCCCCACCCCTGGTTTAACATCTAATCACCTTTACCTTTACCCCTGGTTTAACATCTAATCACCCCTACCCCTGTTTTAACATCTAATCACCCCTACCCCTGGTTTAACATCTAATCACCTTTACCTTTACCCCTGGTTTAACATCTAATCACCCATACCCCTGTTTTAACATCTAATCGCCTTTACCTTTACCCATGGTTTAACATCAAATCACCCCTACCCCTGGTTTAACATCTAATGACCTTTACCTTTACCCCTGGTTTAACATCTAATCACCCCTACCCCTGGTTTAACATCTAATCTCTCCCTACCCCTGGTTTAACATCTAATCACCCCTACCCCTGGTTTAACATCTATTCACCTTTACCTTTACCCCTGGTTTAACATCGAATCACCCCTACCCCTGGTTTAACATCTAATCACCCCTACCCCTGGTTTAACATCTAATCACCTTTACCTTTACCCATGGTTTAACATCTAATCATCTCTTCCCCTGGTTTAACATCTAATCACCTTTACCTTTACCCCTGGTTTAACATCTAATCACCTTTACCTTTACCCCTGGTTTAACATCTAATCACCCCTACCCCTGGTTTAACATCTAATCACCTTTACCTTTACCCCTGGTTTAACATCTAATCACCCCCACCCCTGGTTTAACATCTAATCACCTTTACCTTTACCCCTGGTTTAACATCTAATCACCCATACCCCTGGTTTAACATCTAATCACCTTTACATTTACCCCTGGTTTAACATCTAATCACCCTACCCCTGTTTTAACATCTAATCACCTTTACCTTCACCCCTGGTTTAACATCTAATCACCCATACCCCTGGTTTAACATCTAATCGCCTTTACCTTTACCCATGGTTTAACATCAAATCACCCCTACCCCTGGTTTAACATCTAATGACCTTTACCTTTACCCCTGGTTTAACATCTAATCACCCCTACCCCTGGTTTAACATCTAATCTCTCCCTACCCCTGGTTTAACATCTAATCACCCCTACCCCTGGTTTAACATCTATTCACCTTTACCTTTACCCCTGGTTTAACATCGAATCACCCCTACCCCTGGTTTAACATCTAATCACCCCTACCCCTGGTTTAACATCTAATCACCCATACCCCTGGTTTAACATCTAATCACCTTTACATTTACCCCTGGTTTAACATCTAATCACCCTACCCCTGTTTTAACATCTAATCACCTTTACCTTCACCCCTGGTTTAACATCTAATCACCCATACCCCTGTTTTAACATCTAATCGCCTTTACCTTTACCCATGGTTTAACATCAAATCACCCCTACCCCTCGTTTAACATCTAATGACCTTTACCTTTACCCCTGGTTTAACATCGAATCACCCCTACCCCTGGTTTAACATCTAATCACCCCTACCCCTGGTTTAACATCTAATCACCTTTACCTTTACCCATGGTTTAACATCTAATCATCTCTTCCCCTGGTTTAACATCTAATCACCTTTACCTTTACCCCTGGTTTAACATCTAATCACCTTTACCTTTACCCCTGGTTTAACATCTAATCACCCCTACCCCTGGTTTAACATCTAATCACCTTTACCTTTACCCCTGGTTTAACATCTAATCACCCCCACCCCTGGTTTAACATCTAATCACCTTTACCTTTACCCCTGGTTTAACATCTAATCACCCATACCCCTGGTTTAACATCTAATCACCTTTACATTTACCCCTGGTTTAACATCTAATCACCCTACCCCTGTTTTAACATCTAATCACCTTTACCTTCACCCCTGGTTTAACATCTAATCACCCATACCCCTGGTTTAACATCTAATCGCCTTTACCTTTACCCATGGTTTAACATCAAATCACCCCTACCCCTGGTTTAACATCTAATGACCTTTACCTTTACCCCTGGTTTAACATCTAATCACCCCTACCCCTGGTTTAACATCTAATCTCTCCCTACCCCTGGTTTAACATCTAATCACCCCTACCCCTGGTTTAACATCTATTCACCTTTACCTTTACCCCTGGTTTAACATCGAATCACCCCTACCCCTGGTTTAACATCTAATCACCCCTACCCCTGGTTTAACATCTAATCACCCATACCCCTGGTTTAACATCTAATCACCTTTACATTTACCCCTGGTTTAACATCTAATCACCCTACCCCTGTTTTAACATCTAATCACCTTTACCTTCACCCCTGGTTTAACATCTAATCACCCATACCCCTGTTTAACATCTAATGACCTTTACCTTTACCCCTGGTTTAACATCGAATCACCCCTACCCCTGGTTTAACATCTAATCACCCCTACCCCTGGTTTAACATCTAATCACCTTTACCTTTACCCATGGTTTAACATCTAATCATCTCTTCCCCTGGTTTAACATCTAATCACCTTTACCTTTACCCCTGGTTTAACATCTAATCACCTTTACCTTTACCCCTGGTTTAACATCTAATCACCCCTACCCCTGGTTTAACATCTAATTACCTTTACCTTTACCCCTGGTTTAACATCTAATCACCCCCACCCCTGGTTTAACATCTAATCACCTTTACCTTTACCCCTGGTTTAACATCTAATCACCCATACCCCTGGTTTAACATCTAATCACCTTTACATTTACCCCTGGTTTAACATCTAATCACCCTACCCCTGTTTTAACATCTAATCACCTTTACCTTCACCCCTGGTTTAACATCTAATCACCCATACCCCTGGTTTAACATCTAATCGCCTTTACCTTTACCCATGGTTTAACATCAAATCACCCCTACCCCTGGTTTAACATCTAATGACCTTTACCTTTACCCCTGGTTTAACATCTAATCACCCCTACCCCTGGTTTAACATCTAATCTCTCCCTACCCCTGGTTTAACATCTAATCACCCCTACCCCTGGTTTAACATCTATTCACCTTTACCTTTACCCCTGGTTTAACATCGAATCACCCCTACCCCTGGTTTAACATCTAATCACCCCTACCCCTGGTTTAACATCTAATCACCCATACCCCTGGTTTAACATCTAATCACCTTTACATTTACCCCTGGTTTAACATCTAATCACCCTACCCCTGTTTTAACATCTAATCACCTTTACCTTCAACCCTGGTTTAACATCTAATCACCCATACCCCTGTTTTAACATCTAATCGCCTTTACCTTTACCCATGGTTTAACATCAAATCACCCCTACCCCTCGTTTAACATCTAATGACCTTTACCTTTACCCCTGGTTTAACATCTAATCACCCCTACCCCTGGTTTAACATCTAATCTCTCCCTACCCCTGGTTTAACATCTAATCACCCCTACCCCTGGTTTAACATCTATTCACCTTTACCTTTACCCCTGGTTTAACATCGAATCACCCCTACCCCTGGTTTAACATCTAATCACCCCTACCCCTGGTTTAACATCTAATCACCTTTACCTTTACCCATGGTTTAACATCTAATCATCTCTTCCCCTGGTTTAACATCTAATCACCTTTACCTTTACCCCTGGTTTAACATCTAATCACCTTTACCTTTACCCCTGGTTTAACATCTAATCACCCCTACCCCTGGTTTAACATCTAATCACCTTTACCTTTACCCCTGGTTTAACATCTAATCACCCCCACCCCTGGTTTAACATCTAATCACCTTTACCTTTACCCCTGGTTTAACATCTAATCACCCATACCCCTGGTTTAACATCTAATCACCTTTACATTTACCCCTGGTTTAACATCTAATCACCCTACCCCTGTTTTAACATCTAATCACCTTTACCTTCACCCCTGGTTTAACATCTAATCACCCATACCCCTGGTTTAACATCTAATCACCTTTACCTTTACCCCTGGTTTAACATCTAATCACCCCTACCCCTGGTTTAACATCTAATCACCTTTACCTTTACCCCTGGTTTAACATCTAATCACCCCTACCCCTGTTTTAACATCTAATCACCTTTACCCCTGGTTTAACATCTAATCACCCATACCCCTGGTTTAACATCTAATCACCTTTACCTTTACCCCTGGTTTAACATCTAATCACCCCTACCCCTGTTTTAACATCTAATCGCCTTTACCTTTACCCATGGTTTAACATCAAATCACCCCTACCCCTGGTTTAACATCTAATCACCCATACCTCTGGTTTAACATCTAATCACCTTTACCTTTACCCCTGGTTTAACATCTAATCACCCCTACCCATGTTTTAACATCTAATCACCTTTACCCCTGGTTTAACATCTAATCACCCATACCCCTGGTTTAACATCTAATCACCTTTACCTTTACCCCTGGTTTAACATCTAATCACCCCTACCCCTGTTTTAACATTTAATCACCCCTACCCCTGGTTTAACATCTAATCACCTTTACATTTACCCCTGGTTTAACATCTAATCACCCCCACCCCTGGTTTAACATCTAATCACCTTTACCTTTACCCCTGGTTTAACATCTAATCACCCCTACCCCTGTTTTAACATCTAATCACCCCTACCCCTGGTTTAACATCTAATCACCTTTACCTTTACCCCTGGTTTAACATCTAATCACCCCTACCCCTGTTTTAACATCTAATCGCCTTTACCTTTACCCATGGTTTAACATCAAATCACCCCTACCCCTGGTTTAACATCTAATGACCTTTATCTTTACCCCTGGTTTAACATCTAATCACCCCTACCCCTGGTTTAACATCTAATCTCTCCCTACCCCTGGTTTAACATCTAATCTCTCCCTACCCCTGGTTTAACATCTAATCACCCCTACCCCTGGTTTAACATCTATTCACCTTTACCTTTACCCCTGGTTTAACATCTAATCCCCCCTACCCCTGGTTTAACATCTAATCACCCCTACCCCTGGTTTAACATCTAATCACCTTTACCTTTACCCATGGTTTAACATCTAATCATCTCTTCCCCTGGTTTAACATCTAATCACCTTTACCTTTACCCCTGGTTTAACATCTAATCACCTTTACATTTACCCCTGGTTTAACATCTAATCACCCCCACCCCTGGTTTAACATCTAATCACCTTTACCTTTACCCCTGGTTTAACATCTAATCACCCCTACCCCTGTTTTAACATCTAATCACCCCTACCCCTGGTTTAACATCTAATCACCTTTACCTTTACCCCTGGTTTAACATCTAATCACCCCTACCCCTGTTTTAACATCTAATCGCCTTTACCTTTACCCATGGTTTAACATCAAATCACCCCTACCCCTGGTTTAACATCTAATGACCTTTACCTTTACCCCTGGTTTAACATCTAATCACCCCTACCCCTGGTTTAACATCTAATCTCTCCCTACCCCTGGTTTAACATCTAATCTCTCCCTACCCCTGGTTTAACATCTAATCACCCCTACCCCTGGTTTAACATCTATTCACCTTTACCTTTACCCCTGGTTTAACATCTAATCCCCCCTACCCCTGGTTTAACATCTAATCACCCCTACCCCTGGTTTAACATCTAATCACCTTTACCTTTACCCATGGTTTAACATCTAATCATCTCTTCCCCTGGTTTAACATCTAATCACCTTTACCTTTACCCCTGGTTTAACATCTAATCACCTTTACCCTTACCCCTGGTTTAACATCTAATCACCCCTACCCCTGGTTTAACATCTAATCACCCCTACCCCTGGTTTAACATCTAATCACCTTTACCCCTGGTTTAACATCTAATCACCTCTACCCCTGGTTTAACATCTAATCACCTTTACCTTTACCCCTGGTTTAACATCTAATCACCCCTACCCCTGGTTTAACATCTAATCACCTTTACCTTTACCCCTGGTTTAACATCTAATCACCCCCACCCCTGGTTTAACATCTAATCACCTTTACCTTTACCCCTGGTTTAACATCTAATCACCCATACCCCTGGTTTAACATCTAATCACCTTTACATTTACCCCTGGTTTAACATCTAATCACCCTACCCCTGTTTTAACATCTAATCACCTTTACCTTCACCCCTGGTTTAACATCTAATCACCCATACCTCTGGTTTAACATCTAATCACCTTTACCTTTACCCCTGGTTTAACATCTAATCACCCCTACCCATGTTTTAACATCTAATCACCTTTACCCCTGGTTTAACATCTAATCACCCATACCCCTGGTTTAACATCTAATCACCTTTACCTTTACCCCTGGTTTAACATCTAATCACCCCTACCCCTGTTTTAACATTTAATCACCCCTACCCCTGGTTTAACATCTAATCACCTTTACATTTACCCCTGGTTTAACATCTAATCACCCCCACCCCTGGTTTAACATCTAATCACCTTTACCTTTACCCCTGGTTTAACATCTAATCACCCCTACCCCTGTTTTAACATCTAATCACCCCTACCCCTGGTTTAACATCTAATCACCTTTACCTTTACCCCTGGTTTAACATCTAATCACCCCTACCCCTGTTTTAACATCTAATCGCCTTTACCTTTACCCATGGTTTAACATCAAATCACCCCTACCCCTGGTTTAACATCTAATGACCTTTATCTTTACCCCTGGTTTAACATCTAATCACCCCTACCCCTGGTTTAACATCTAATCTCTCCCTACCCCTGGTTTAACATCTAATCTCTCCCTACCCCTGGTTTAACATCTAATCACCCCTACCCCTGGTTTAACATCTATTCACCTTTACCTTTACCCCTGGTTTAACATCTAATCCCCCCTACCCCTGGTTTAACATCTAATCACCCCTACCCCTGGTTTAACATCTAATCACCTTTACCTTTACCCATGGTTTAACATCTAATCATCTCTTCCCCTGGTTTAACATCTAATCACCTTTACCTTTACCCCTGGTTTAACATCTAATCACCTTTACATTTACCCCTGGTTTAACATCTAATCACCCCCACCCCTGGTTTAACATCTAATCACCTTTACCTTTACCCCTGGTTTAACATCTAATCACCCCTACCCCTGTTTTAACATCTAATCACCCCTACCCCTGGTTTAACATCTAATCACCTTTACCTTTACCCCTGGTTTAACATCTAATCACCCCTACCCCTGTTTTAACATCTAATCGCCTTTACCTTTACCCATGGTTTAACATCAAATCACCCCTACCCCTGGTTTAACATCTAATGACCTTTACCTTTACCCCTGGTTTAACATCTAATCACCCCTACCCCTGGTTTAACATCTAATCTCTCCCTACCCCTGGTTTAACATCTAATCTCTCCCTACCCCTGGTTTAACATCTAATCACCCCTACCCCTGGTTTAACATCTATTCACCTTTACCTTTACCCCTGGTTTAACATCTAATCCCCCCTACCCCTGGTTTAACATCTAATCACCCCTACCCCTGGTTTAACATCTAATCACCTTTACCTTTACCCATGGTTTAACATCTAATCATCTCTTCCCCTGGTTTAACATCTAATCACCTTTACCTTTACCCCTGGTTTAACATCTAATCACCTTTACCCTTACCCCTGGTTTAACATCTAATCACCCCTACCCCTGGTTTAACATCTAATCACCCCTACCCCTGGTTTAACATCTAATCACCTTTACCCCTGGTTTAACATCTAATCACCTCTACCCCTGGTTTAACATCTAATCACCTTTACCTTTACCCCTGGTTTAACATCTAATCACCCCTACCCCTGGTTTAACATCTAATCACCTTTACCTTTACCCCTGGTTTAACATCTAATCACCCCCACCCCTGGTTTAACATCTAATCACCTTTACCTTTACCCCTGGTTTAACATCTAATCACCCATACCCCTGGTTTAACATCTAATCACCTTTACATTTACCCCTGGTTTAACATCTAATCACCCTACCCCTGTTTTAACATCTAATCACCTTTACCTTCACCCCTGGTTTAACATCTAATCACCCATACCTCTGGTTTAACATCTAATCACCTTTACCTTTACCCCTGGTTTAACATCTAATCACCCCTACCCATGTTTTAACATCTAATCACCTTTACCCCTGGTTTAACATCTAATCACCCATACCCCTGGTTTAACATCTAATCACCTTTACCTTTACCCCTGGTTTAACATCTAATCACCCCTACCCCTGTTTTAACATTTAATCACCCCTACCCCTGGTTTAACATCTAATCACCTTTACATTTACCCCTGGTTTAACATCTAATCACCCCCACCCCTGGTTTAACATCTAATCACCTTTACCTTTACCCCTGGTTTAACATCTAATCACCCCTACCCCTGTTTTAACATCTAATCACCCCTACCCCTGGTTTAACATCTAATCACCTTTACCTTTACCCCTGGTTTAACATCTAATCACCCCTACCCCTGTTTTAACATCTAATCGCCTTTACCTTTACCCATGGTTTAACATCAAATCACCCCTACCCCTGGTTTAACATCTAATGACCTTTACCTTTACCCCTGGTTTAACATCTAATCACCCCTACCCCTGGTTTAACATCTAATCTCTCCCTACCCCTGGTTTAACATCTAATCTCTCCCTACCCCTGGTTTAACATCTAATCACCCCTACCCCTGGTTTAACATCTATTCACCTTTACCTTTACCCCTGGTTTAACATCTAATCCCCCCTACCCCTGGTTTAACATCTAATCACCCCTACCCCTGGTTTAACATCTAATCACCTTTACCTTTACCCATGGTTTAACATCTAATCATCTCTTCCCCTGGTTTAACATCTAATCACCTTTACCTTTACCCCTGGTTTAACATCTAATCACCTTTACCCTTACCCCTGGTTTAACATCTAATCACCCCTACCCCTGGTTTAACATCTAATCACCCCTACCCCTGGTTTAACATCTAATCACCTTTACCCCTGGTTTAACATCTAATCACCTCTACCCCTGGTTTAACATCTAATCTCTCTCTCTCTCTCTCTCTGTCTCTCTCTGTCTTTCTCTCTCTCTCTGTCTCTCTCTCTCTGTCTGTCTCTGTCTCTCTCTCTCGCTCTCTCTCTCTCTCTCTCTCTCTCTCTGTGTCTCTCTGTCTCTCTGTCTCTCTTTCTCTCTCTCTCTCTCTCTCTCTCACTCTCTCTCTCTCTCTCTCTCTCAGTTCTTTAATATTGGTGACAGCTAATCCACTCCTAAATGTTCAGTTATTATCTCTGGGGTCTCGTTCTGGCTGCCCCGCTGATTCCAAAGGTCATATCTCTGACTTCTTGTATTGATCTGATCTCCCGTTGCCCTCTCCCTGTCTCTCTCTGTATCTCACTCTGTATCTCTCTCTGTATCTCTCTCTGCATCTCACTCTTTATCTCTCTCTGTCTATCTGTATCTCTCTGTATCTCACTCTGTATCTCTCTGTATCTCACTCTGTATCTCTCTGTATCTCTCTCTGTATCTCTCTGTATCTCTCTCTGTATCTCTCTGTATCTCTCTCTATATCTCTGTGTCTCTCTGTATCTCTCTGTGTCTCTCTCTTTATCTCTCTGTATCTCTGTGTGTCTCTCTCTGTATCTCTCTCTGTATCTCTCTGTATCTCTCTGTATCTCTGTGTCTCTCTCTGTATCTCTCTCTGTATCTCTCTGTATCTCTGTGTGTCTCTCTCTGTATCTCTGTGTCTCTCTCTGTATCTCTCTCTGTATCTCTCTGTATCTCTGTGTCTCTCTCTCTCTCTCTCTGTATCTCTCTCTGTATATCTCTGTATCTCTCTCTGTATCTCTGTGTCTCTCTCTGTATCTCTCTCTGTATCTCTCTGTATCTCTCTCTGTATCTCTCTGTATCTCTCTATGTCTCTTTCTCTCTGTATCTCTCTGTATCTCTCTCTGTATCTCTCTCTATATATCTCTGTGTCTCTCTCTCTATCTGTATCTCTCTGTGTATCTCTCTGTGTATCTCTCTCTATCTCTCTCTATATATCTCTGTGTGTCTCTATATCTCTCTCTTTATCCCTCTGTATCTCTCGCTGTGTATCTCTGTATCTCTCTGTATCTCTGTGTATCTCTCTGGGTCTCTCTCTTTATCTCTCTGTATCTCTGTGTGTCTCTCTCTGTATCTCTCTGTATATATATAGTGTTTTAACAATGTACAAATATCTCTCTCTGTCTCTCTGTATCTCTCTCTGTCTCTCTGTATCTTTCTGTGTATCTCTCTGTATCTCTCTCTGTATCTCTCTCTCTCTCTCTGTATCTCTCTCTCTCTCTATCTTTATCGCTCTCTGTATCTCTCTCTCTCTGTATCTCTCTCTGTATCTCTCTCTCTGTATCTCTCTTTGTATCTCTCTCTGTCTGTCTCTCTCTCTGTATCTCTCTCTGTCTCTCTCTCTGTATCTCTCTCTGTATCTCTGCATCTCACTCTGTCTCTCTGTATCTCTCTCTGTATCTCTCTCCCTTTATCTCACTCTCTCTCTCTGTATCTCTCTCTCTGTATCTCACTCTCTGTATCTCTCTCTCTGTATCTCTCTCTCTGTATATCTCTCTCTGTCTCTCCATATCTCTATCTCTGTATCTCTCTGTCTCTCTCTCTCTGTATCTCTCTCTCTGTATCTCTCTCTCTGTATATCTCTCTCTGTATCTCTCTCTCTCTCTGTATCTCTCTGTATCTCTCTGTATCTCTCTCTCTCTCTGTCTCTCCATATCTCTATCTCTGTATCTCTCTGTCTCTCTCTCTCTGTATCTCTCTGTATCTCTCTGTATCTCTCTCTCTCTCTCTCTGTCTCTCTGTCTCTCCATATCTCTATCTCTGTATCTCTCTCTCTCTCTCTGTCTCTGTCTCTGTCTCTCTCCTCTCTCTCGTCTCTCAGTCAATTAAATTCAAGGGGCTTTATTGGCATGTGAAACATATGTTAACATTGCCAAAGCAAGTGAAGTAGATCATAAACAAAAACGAAATAAACAATTTACAGTAAACATTACACTCACAAAAGTTCCAAAAGAATAAAGACATTTCAAATGTCATACTATGTGCAAATAGTTAGAGTACAAAATGTAAAATAGATGAACATAATTCTCGGTTGTATTTATAATGGTGTTTGCTGCTGTGATGGCATACTGTGGTATTTCACCCAGTAGATATGGGAGTTTATCGAAGTTTGGTTTGTTTTCAATTCTTTGTGGGTAGCCTGCATCCATACTTATGTCATTGAGATATTCTCAATCTGTTAATCATCATTTACTTGTTAATAGATGCTTGTTGTTTCTACAGTACTTCAAATACTTTGTATGGTGTGTTTGTTTTGGTACGACGCTGACTTCAGTTTATCAGTCAAAATATACAAGTACTCAAATCCACTATTTCTTATATAAAAAAATATAAAAAGAGAGAGAAATTCCCAGCCTGTTCAGGAAAACTGAATGGAGACGACCAAAGAGTTTAAAGGTGTGACAGTCTCCTGTTTTTCAGCCATTAAAGGTTGTTCTTCTGAGGCTGGGAGGCTGGGGGGCTGGGGAGCTGGAGAGCTGGAGAGCTGGGGAGCTGGGAGGCAGGGAGGCAGGGAGGCTGGGAGGCAGGGGAGCTGGGAGGCTGGGAGGCAGGGAGGCTGGGAGGCTGGGAGGCAGGGGAGCTGGGAGGCTGGGAGGCAGGGAGGCTGGGAGGCTGGGAGGCAGGGAGGCTGTGAGGCAGGGAGGCTGGGAGGCAGGGAGGCTGGGAGGCAGGGAGGCAGGGAGGCTGAGAGGCAGGGAGGCTGGGAGGCAGGGAGGCTGGGAGGCTGGTAGGCAGGGAGGCTGGGAGGCAGGGAGACTGGGAGGCAGGGAGGCAGGGAGGCTGGGAGGCTGGAAGTGTGAGAACAGCTCTAGTTGTTCCCTCCCTACCGTGGATAAAATGTATGTCCATGATTCTGTTCCTTCACAGAGGAGACACAGCGTCTGTTAGTTTCCAGCCACTCTGTTTCCTGATATTGTTCCTTCACAGAGGAGACACAGTGTTTGTTAGTTTCCAGCCACTCTGTTTCCTGATATTGTTCCTTCACAGAGGAGACACGGCATCTGTTAGTTTCCAGCCACTCTGTTTCCTGATATTGTTCCTTCACAGAGGAGACACGGCATCTGTTAGTTTCCAGCAACTCTGTTTCCAGATCACAAGATACTCTTTCTTATATGATAAATTTAGAACACTCAAGGTTACTCACAGATTGTCTTAAATCTGTTACAACAATTACAGATTCACATCTGCTCTTATTCACAAACAAAATAAACAATACATGATTTTTAAAGGTTTATGTGAACCTAATAATAGCAAATAGGTGTTAAAATAGCATAGTGACGACAGTCTACATGTGTTGTGTTTTGGTCTCCTTGTCTACTGTACCTTCCATTTGGTGTGTTTGGTGTGAAAGTACACTAGTATGAGATACTGGAGGTACTCGTTGATAGTCATTTAATCTTGAATGTTGTTTTCTAAAACACTTCACAGTTTTGAATTGGCTTCAATACAGTAGAATACACTTCAATACAGTATTATACACTTTAATATAGTAGAATACACTTCAATACAGTAGTATACACTTCAATACAGTAGAATACACTTTAATATAGTAGAATACACTTCAATACAGTAGAATACACTTCAATACAGTGGAATACACTTCAATACAGTAGTATACACTTCAAAACAGTAGAATACACTTCAATACAGTAGTATACACTTCAATACAGTAGAATACACTTCAATACAGTGGAATACACTTCAATACAGTAGTATACACTTCAAAACAGTAGAATACACTTCAATACAGTAGTATACACTTCAATACAGTAGAATACACTTTAATATAGTAGAATACACTTCAATACAGTAGTATACACTTTAATACAGTGGAATACACTTCAATACGGTAGTATACACTTCAATACAGTATTATACACTTTAATATAGTAGAATACACTTCAATACAGTAGAATACACTTCAGTACAGTAGAATACACTTTAATATAGTAGAATACACTTCAATACAGTAGTATATACTTCAATACAATAGTATACACTTCAATACAGTAGAATACACTTCAATACAGTAGAATACACTTCAATACAGTATAATACACTTTAATATAGTAGAATGCACTTCAATACAGTAGAATACACTTCAATACAGTAGAATACACTTCAATACAGTAGAATTCACTTCAATACAGTATTATACACTTTAATATAGTAGAATACACTTCAATACAGTATAATACACTTCAATACGGTAGTATACACTTCAATACAGTAGAATACACTTCAATACAATAGTATACACTTCAATACAGTAGAATACACTTCAATACGGTAGAATACACTTCAATACGGTAGAATACACTCCAATACAGTAGAATACACTTCAATACAATAGTATACACTTCAATACAGTAGAATACACTTCAATACGGTAGAATACACTTCAATACAGTAGAATACACTTCAATACGGTAGAATACACTTCAATACGGTAGAATACACTTCAATACAGTAGAATACACTTCAATACAGTAGAATACACTTTAATATAGTAGAATACACTTCAATACAGTAGTATACACTTCAATACAGTAGAATACACTTCAATACAGTAGAATACACTTTAATATAGTAGAATACACTTCAATACAGTAGTATACACTTCAATACAGTAGAATACACTTCAATACGGTAGTATACACGTCAATACAATAGTATACACTTCAATACAGTAGAATAAACTAATGGAAATAACATGAATGAATGTTTCAATGATCTTCTTGGTGTGATTGTTTTGTCCATGAAATGGTTGCCTTGAGGCCAGGTTTAATCAGATTGTCTCCCTCCCCTTCTTGTCTTCTAGTTGTACGAGTTGGATAACGATGACAAGAGGAAAGAGTTTCTTGATGACCTCTTCAGTTTTATGCAGAAGAGAGGTGAGTTGTTATTAATATACAATCATTATATAATCATAATAATAGCAATAATAACAGTGTAACCATTTATTTCAAGGGGGGGGGGGGGGGCGGAGGGGAGCTGAGTGGAGGGGAGTGGAGGGGAATATAGCTGAGGGGAGGGGAGTGGAGGGGAATATAGCTGAGGGGAGGGGAGTGGAGGGGAATATAGCTGAGGGGAGGGGAGTGGAGGGGAATATAGCTGAGGGGAGGGGAGTGGAGGGGAATATAGCTGAGGGGAGGGGAATATAGCTGAGGGGAGGGGAATATAGCTGAGGGGAGGGGAATATAGCTGAGGGGAGGGGAATATAGCTGAGGGGAGGGGAATATAGCTGAGGGGAGGGGAATATAGCTGAGGGGAGGGGAATATAGCTGAGGGGAGGGGAATATAGCTGAGGAGAGGGGAATATAGCTGAGGGGAGGGGAATATAGCTGAGGGGAGGGGAATATAGCTGAGGGGAGGGGAATATAGCTGAGGGGAGGGGAGTGGAGGGGAATATAGCTGAGGGGAGGGGAATATAGCTGAGGGGAGGGGAATATAGCTGAGGGGAGGGGAATATAGCTGAGGGGAGGGGAATATAGCTGAGGGGAGGGGAATATAGCTGAGGGGAGGGGAATATAGCTGAGGGGAGGGGAATATAGCTGAGGGGAGGGGAATATAGCTGAGGGGAGGGGAGTGGAGGGGAATATAGCTGAGGGGAGGGGAGTGGAGGGGAATATAGCTGAGGGGAGGGGAGTGGAGGGGAGGGGAATATAGCTGAGGGGAGGGGAATATAGCTGAGGGGAGGGGAATATAGCTGAGGGGAGGGGAGTGGAGGGGAATATAGCTGAGGGGAGGGGAGTGGAGGGGAATATAGCTGAGGGGAGGGGAGTGGAGGGGAATATAGCTGAGGGGAGGGGAGTGGAGGGGAATATAGCTGAGGGGAGGGGAGTGGAGGGGAATATAGCTGAGGGGAGGGGAGTGGAGGGGAATATAGCTGAGGGGAGGGGAGTGGAGGGGAATATAGCTGAGGGGAGGGGAGTGGAGGGGAATATAGCTGAGGGGAGGGGAATATAGCTGAGGGGAGGGGAGTGGAGGGGAATATAGCTGAGGGGAGGGGAGTGGAGGGGAGGGGAATATAGCTGAGGGGAGGGGAATATAGCTGAGGGGAGGGGAGTGGAGGGGAATATAGCTGAGGGGAGGGGAATATAGCTGAGGGGAGGGGAATATAGCTGAGGGGAGGGGAATATAGCTGAGGGGAGGGGAGTGGAGGGGAATATAGCTGAGGGGAGGGGAATATAGCTGAGGGGAGGGGAATATAGCTGAGGGGAGGGGAATATAGCTGAGGGGAGGGGAATATAGCTGAGGGGAGGGGAATATAGCTGAGGGGAGGGGAGTGGAGGGGAATATAGCTGAGGGGAGGGGAGGGGAGGGGAATATAGCTGAGGGGAGGGGAATATAGCTGAGTGGAGGGGAATATAGCTGAGGGGAGGGGAATATAGCTGAGGGGAGGGGAGTGGAGGGGAATATAGCTGAGGGGAGGGGAGGGGAGGGGAATATAGCTGAGGGGAGGGGAGTGGAGGGGAATTTAGCTGAGGGGAGGGGAGTGGAGGGGAATATAGCTGAGGGGAGGGGAGTGGAGGGGAATATAGCTGAGGGGAGGGGAGTGGAGGGGAATATAGCTGAGGGGAGGGGAATATAGCTGAGGGGAGGGGAATATAGCTGAGGGGAGGGGAATATAGCTGAGGGGAGGGTAATATAGCTGAGTGGAGGGGAATATAGCTGAGTGGAGGGGAATATAGCTGAGGGGAGGGGAATATAGCTGAGGGGAGGGGAGTGGAGGGGAATATAGCTGAGGGGAGGGGAATATAGCTGAGGGGAGGGGAGTGGAGGGGAATATAGCTGAGGGGAGGGGAGTGGAGGGGAATATAGCTGAGGGGAGGGGAGTGGAGGGGAATATAGCTGAGGGGAGGGGAGTGGAGGGGAATATAGCTGAGGGGAGGGGAGTGGAGGGGAATATAGCTGAGGGGAGGGGAATATAGCTGAGGGGAGGGGAGTGGAGGGGAATATAGCTGAGGGGAGGGGAGTGGAGGGGAATATAGCTGAGGGGAGGGGAGTGGAGGGGAATATAGCTGAGGGGAGGGGAGGGGAGGGGAGGGGAATATAGCTGAGGAGAGGGGAATATAGCTGAGGGGAGGGGAATATAGCTGAGGAGAGGGGAATATAGCTGAGGGGAGGGGAATATAGCTGAGGGGAGGGGAATATAGCTGAGGGGAGGGGAATATAGCTGAGGGGAGGGGAATATAGCTGAGGGGAGGGGAATATAGCTGAGGGGAGGGGAGTGGAGGGGAATATAGCTGAGGGGAGGGGAGTGGAGCTGAGGAGAGGGGAGTGGAGCTGAGGAGAGGGGAGGGGAGCTGAGAGGAGCTGAGGGGAGCTGAGAGGAGCTGAGGGGAAGGGAGGGGAAGGAAGTGGAGCGGAGTGGAGCTGAGAGGAGCTGAGGGGAGGGGAGGGGAGGGGAGCTGAGAGGAGCTGAGGGGAGGAGAGGGGACGGGAGCTGAGAGGAGCTGAGGGGAAGGGAGGGGAGCTGAGGAGAGGGGAGGGGAGCTGAGAGGGGAGCTGAGCTGAGAGCTGAGTGGAAGGGAGGGGAGGGGAGCTGAGAGGAGCTGAGGGGAGGGGAGCTGAGAGGAGCTGAGGAGAGGGGAGGGGAACTGAGAGGAGCTGAGGGGAAGGGAGTGGAGTGGAGGGGAGCTGAGAGGAGCTGAGGGGAGGGAAGGGGAGCTGAGGGGAGGGGAGGGGAGCTGAGAGGAGCTGAGGGGAGGAGAGGGGACGGGAGCTGAGAGGAGCTGAGGGGAAGGGAGGGGAGCTGAGGAGAGGGAGGGGAGCTGAGAGGAGCTGAGGGGAAGGGAGGGGAGGGGAGGGGAGCTGAGAGGAGCTGAGGGGAGGGGAGGGGAGCTGAGAGGAGCTGAGGGGAAGGGAGTGGAGCGGAGGGGAGCTGAGAGGAGCTGAGGGGAGGGGAGGGGAGCTGAGAGGAGCTGAGGGGAGGAGAGGGGACGGGAGCTGAGAGGAGCTGAGGGGAAGGGAGGGGAGTTGAGTAGAGGGGAGGGGAGCTGAGAGGAGCTGAGGGGAAGGGAGGGGAGGGGAGTGGAGCGGAGGGGAGCTGAGAGGAGCTGAGGGGAGGGGAGGGGAGCAGATGGGAGTGGAGCAGAATAACTTACGGAGGGGATTGGTGAGGAGGGGATTGGAGGAGAGCAGAGGGAGGGGAGGGGGGCGGAACGGAGGGTAGTGTAAATGTTTATGTTCCAAATGACACTCTATTCCCTAGATGGAGTAGTAGACCTCTTTTGAACAGTCTGCCCAGTCTGGCACAGCATGAAAATGATCCTGCAGCAACAGGACATGTGAATTATTGTGTGGATTATAATTCATGGGCATTTTTTTGTTTCATTATTAGTTATGGATCAAAATCAAGCCTGAAATTTTAAAGTGGAAATTACAAACTCTATAATTATTTTTAAAGCTTTCCTGTTGTGCAACAACAGGCGATCAAAATGAGATGTACAGCTGTATACAGGGTATATTGGGACGCAGCCTGGGAGATCAGCCTTGGAGATCAGCCTGGGAGATCAACCTGGGCGATCAACCTGGGAGATCAGCCTGGGAGATCAGCCTGGGAGATCAGCCTGGGAGATCAGCCTGGGAGATCAGCCTGGGAGATCTGGGCCTTGTGTAAAATCAGGAACACAAGGATTGACACAGTAGCTAGTTTTCCATCCAATTGGCGACAGATTTTCATGCGAATATTCTAAAATCAGCGTGAAATAAAATATGTTTTACTTCCAACCTGGTTTCCTGAGTCGTAGTGGGAGGACCACACAACAGATCTGTAGCCTAATAAACTGTATGGTTTCCTGAGTCGTAGTGGGAGGACCACACAACAGATCTGTAGCCTAATAAACTGTATGGTTTCCTGAGTCGTAGTGGGAGGACCACACAACAGATCTGTAGCCTAATAAACTGTATGGTTTCCTGAGTCGTAGTGGGAGGACCACACAACAGATCTGTAGCCTAATAAACTGTATGGTTTCCTGAGTCGTACTGGGAGGACCACACAACAGATCTGTAGCCTAATAAATTGTATGGTTTCCTGAGTCGTAGTGGGAGGACCACACCACAGATCTGTAGCCTAATAAACTGTATGGTTTCCTGAGTCGTAGTGGGAGGACCACACAACAGATCTGTAGCCTAATAAACTGTATGGTTTCCTGAGTCGTAGTGAGAGGACCACACCACAGATCTGTAGCCTAATAAACTGTATGGTTTCCTGAGTCGTAGTGGGAGGACCACACAACAGATCTGTAGCCTAATAAACTGTATGGTTTCCTGAGTCGTAGTGGGAGGACCACACAACAGATCTGTAGCCTAATAAACTGTATGGTTTCCTGAGTCGTAGTGGGAGGACCACACAACAGATCTGTAGCCTAATAAACTGTATGGTTTCCTGAGTCGTAGTGGGAGGACCACACAACAGATCTGTAGCCTAATAAACTGTATGGTTTCCTGAGTCGTAGTGGGAGGACCACACAACAGATCTGTAGCCTAATAAACTGTATGGTTTCCTGAGTCGTAGTAGGAGGACCACACCACAGATCTGTAGCCTAATAAACTGTATGGTTTCCTGAGTCGTAGTGGGAGGACCACACCACAGATCTGTAGCCTAATAAACTGCATGGTTTCCTGAGTCGTAGTGGGAGGACCACACAACAGATCTGTAGCCTAATAAACTGTATGGTTTCCTGAGTCGTAGTGGGAGGACCACACCACAGATCTGTAGCCTAATAAACTGTATGGTTTCCTGAGTCGTAGTGGGAGGACCACACAACAGATCTGTAGCCTAATAAACTGTATGGTTTCCTGAGTCGTAGTGGGAGGACCACACCACAGATCTGTAGCCTAATAAACTGTATGGTTTCCTGAGTCGTAGTGCGAGGACCACACAACAGATCTGTAGTCTAATAAACTGTATGGTTTCCTGAGTCGTAGTAGGAGGACCACACCACAGATCTGTAGCCTAATAAACTGTATGGTTTCCTGAGTCGTAGTGGGAGGACCACACAACAGATCTGTAGTCTAATAAACTGTATGGTTTCCTGAGTCGTAGTGGGAGGACCACACCACAGATCTGTAGCCTAATAAACTGTATGGTTTCCTGAGTCGTAGTGGGAGGACCACACAACAGATCTGTAGCCTAATAAACTGTATGGTTTCCTGAGTCGTAGTGGGAGGACCACACAACAGATCTGTAGCCTAATAAACTGTATGGTTTCCTGAGTCGTAGTGGGAGGACCACACAACAGATCTGTAGCCTAATAAACTGTATGGTTTCCTGAGTCGTAGTGGGAGGACCACACAACAGATCTGTAGCCTAATAAACTGTATGGTTTCCTGAGTCGTAGTGGGAGGACCACACAACAGATCTGTAGCCTAATAAACTGTATGGTTTCCTGAGTCGTAGTGGGAGGACCACACAACAGATCTGTAGCCTAATAAACTGTATGGTTTCCTGAGTCGTAGTAGGAGGACCACACCACAGATCTGTAGCCTAATAAACTGTATGGTTTCCTGAGTCGTAGTGGGAGGACCACACCACAGATCTGTAGCCTAATAAACTGCATGGTTTCCTGAGTCGTAGTGGGAGGACCACACAACAGATCTGTAGCCTAATAAACTGTATGGTTTCCTGAGTCGTAGTGGGAGGACCACACCACAGATCTGTAGCCTAATAAACTGTATGGTTTCCTGAGTCGTAGTGGGAGGACCACACAACAGATCTGTAGCCTAATAAACTGTATGGTTTCCTGAGTCGTAGTGGGAGGACCACACCACAGATCTGTAGCCTAATAAACTGTATGGTTTCCTGAGTCGTAGTGCGAGGACCACACAACAGATCTGTAGTCTAATAAACTGTATGGTTTCCTGAGTCGTAGTAGGAGGACCACACCACAGATCTGTAGCCTAATAAACTGTATGGTTTCCTGAGTCGTAGTGGGAGGACCACACAACAGATCTGTAGTCTAATAAACTGTATGGTTTCCTGAGTCGTAGTGGGAGGACCACACCACAGATCTGTAGCCTAATAAACTGTATGGTTTCCTGAGTCGTAGTGGGAGGACCACACAACAGATCTGTAGCCTAATAAACTGTATGGTTTCCTGAGTCGTAGTGGGAGGACCACACCACAGATCTGTAGTCTAATAAACTGTATGGTTTCCTGAGTCGTAGTGGGAGGACCACACAACAGATCTGTAGCCTAATAAACTGTATGGTTTCCTGAGTCGTAGTGGGAGGACCACACAACAGATCTGTAGCCTAATAAACTGTATGGTTTCCTGAGTCGTAGTGGGAGGACCACACAACAGATCTGTAGCCTAATAAACTGTATGGTTTCCTGAGTCGTAGTGGGAGGACCACGCAACAGATCTGTAGCCTAATAAACTGTATGGTTTCCTGAGTCGTAGTGGGAGGACCACACAACAGATCTGTAGCCTAATAAACTGTATGGTTTCCTGAGTCGTAGTGGGAGGACCACCCAACAGATCTGTAGTCTAATAAACTGTATGGTTTCCTGAGTCGTAGTGCGAGGACCACACAACGTCATCGCGTGACTCCAAGTCAACTTCCTGACGGTTATTAGATCAATATTTGTGGATGAAAGTGTTTCGTCCGCCATTTCTTGCATAATTTATTAGACTGACATGAAAAGATCCCACGTTGTCTAGCGAATTTAGTTTTGTCAACATTTGTGAAATGTTTTGTACTTTGCGCGTATGAAAAGGATGAATGGAAACCTGACATCATTTTGAGAACAGGACCGTGTTTTTTTGTTATTTTGAGGTGTAAGATGTTATGCTAAAAGTTTAGTGAAAATTGTTTCTATAAGATTAGTTTTTACATTTGTGGTCTGCCGTCTTTAAATAGTATTATTTATGTTCTTGTAAATCATGGATTAGTTAAAGTGGAAGAAATAAACATATTATATAATATTAGTTTAAGGTGTAACCATCCTCGTGGGATATAACAAATTAAGCTTTTACTAACTGTGGCTTGTAAGATGATGCAATTGTTGTTGACCCGTTTTTAATTAAAGGAACAATACCCTTCAGTGATTGGTTTTCCTGTTCGCCTCACACTAAAGCAAAAATGAAAGCAAAGGCCACATCAACTATGTAACAACGGGGATCCAGATCGATGATCTCTACTCTCAGTCTGGAAATCAATCACAACTTTCTGACAAACATGGTAAGAAATGTGAAAGAAATGAGGACATTAGACATGTTTAGTTCAAACTGCCATCATGCATTCAGCCTCTGACATATGACTGCTTAATAAGGTGCTAGTGTCCAACATGGCTCCCTATTCTCTATGTAGTGCACTACTTTAGACCAGGGCCCTATTCCCTATATAGTACACTACTTTAGACCAGAGCCCTATTCCCTATGTAGTGCACTACTTTAGACCAGAGCCCTATTCCCTATGTAGTGCACTACTTTAGACCAGGGCCCTATTCCCTATATAGTGCACTACTTTAGACCAGGGCCCTATTCCCTATATAGTACACTACTTTAGACCAGAGCCCTATTCCCTATATAGTGCACTACTTTAGACCAGAGCCCTATTCCCTATGTAGTGCACTACTTTAGACCAGGACCCTATTCCCTATGTAGTGCACTACTTTAGACCAGAGCCCTATTCCCTATATAGTGCACTACTTTAGACCAGAGCCCTATTCCCTATATAGTGCATTACTTTAGACCAGGGCCCTATTCCCTATATAGTACACTACTTTAGACCAGAGCCCTATTCCCTATATAGTGCACTACTTTAGACCAGAGCCCTATTCCCTATGTAGTGCACTACTTTAGACCAGAGCCCTATTCCCTATGTAGTGAACTACTTTAGACCAGGGCCCTATTCCCTATATAGTGCACTACTTTAGACCAGGGCCCTATTCCCTATATAGTACACTACTTTAGACCAGAGCCCTATTCCCTATATAGTACACTACTTTAGACCAGAGCCCTATTCCCTATATAGTGCACTACTTTAGACCAGAGCCCTATTCCCTATGTAGTGCACTACTTTAGACCAGAGCCCTATTCCCTATGTAGTGCACTACTTTAGACCAGGGCCCTATTCCCTATATAGTGCACTACTTTAGACCAGAGCCCTATTCCCTATATAGTGCACTACTTTAGACCAGAGCCCTATTCCCTATATAGTGCACTACTTTAGACCAGAGCCCTATTCCCTATATAGTGCACTACTTTAGACCAGAGCCCTATTCCCTATATAGGGCACTACTTTAGACCAGAGCCCTATTCCCTATATAGTGCACTACTTTAGACCAGAGCCCTATTACTGTCTATTATCTATCCTTTACCCCTACCTACAGTATACTGCTGTTACTGTCTATTATCTATCCTTTACCCCTACCTACATTATACTGCTGTTACTGTCTATTATCTATCCTTTACCCCTACCTACAGTATACTGCTGTTACTGTCTATTATCTATCCTTTAACCCTACCTACAGTATACTGCTGTTACTGTCTATTATCTATCCTTTACCCCTACCTACAGTATACTGCTGTTACTGTCTATTATCTATCCTTTACCCCTACCTACAGTATACTGCTGTTACTGTCTATTATCTATCCTTTACCCCTACCTACAGTATACTGCTGTTACTGTCTATTATCTATCATTTACCCCTACCTACAGTATACTGCTGTTACTGTCTATTATCTATCCTTTACCCCTACCTACAGTATACTGCTGTTACTGTCTATTATCTATCCTTTAACCCTACCTACAGTATACCGCTGTTACTGTCTATTATCTATCCTTTACCCCTACCTACAGTATACTGCTGTTACTGTCTATTGTCTATCCTGTTGCCTAGTCACTTTATACCTACCTATATGTGCATATCTTCCTCAATTACCTCGTAGCCGGCACATCGACACAGTACTGGTACTCTGTGTATATATCCAAGTTATCGTTACTCATTGTGTATTTATTATTATTTTCATATTATTTCTCTATTTTCTTTCTCTCTGCGTTGTTGGGAAGGTCCCAGTAAGTCAGCATTTTCCTGTTAGTCTACACCTGTTGTTTTCCAAGCATTTCACTGTTAGTCTACACCTGTTGCTTACCAACAACACCTGTTGTTTACCAAGCATTTCCCTGTTAGTCTACACCTGTTGTTTACCAAGCATTTCCCTGTTAGTCTACACCTGTTGTTTACCAAGCATTTCACTGTTAGTCTACACCTGTTGTTTACCAAGCATTTCACTGTTAGTCTACACCTGTTGCTTACCAACAACACCTGTTGTTTACCAAGCATTTCCCTGTTAGTCTACACCTGTTGTTTACCAAGCATTTCCCTGTTAGTCTACACCTGTTGTTTACCAAGCATTTCACTGTTAGTCTACACCTGTTGTTGTTAGTCTACACCTGTTGTTGTTAGTCTACACCTGTTGTTTACCAAGAATTTCCCTGTTAGTCTACACCTGTTGCTTACCAAGCATTTCCCTGTTAGTCTACACCTGTTGTTTACCAAACATTTCCCTGTTAGTCTACACCTGTTGTTTACCAAGCATTTCACTGTTAGTCTACACCTGTTGTTGTTAGTCTACACCTGTTGTTGTTAGTCTACACCTGTTGTTTACCAAGAATTTCCCTGTTAGTCTACACCTGTTGTTTACCAAGCATTTCACTGTTAGTCTACACCTGTTGTTTACCAAGCATTTCCCTGTTAGTCTACACCTGTTGTTTACCAAGCATTTCACTGTTAGTCTACACCTGTTGTTTACCAAGCATTTCACTGATAGTCTACACCTGTTGTTTACCAAGCATTTCCCTGTTAGTCTACACCTGTTGTTTACCAAGCATTTCCCTGTTAGTCTACACCTGTTGTTTACCAAACATTTCACTGTTAGTCTACACCTGTTGTTTACCAAGCATTTCCCTGTTAGTCTACACCTGTTGTTGTTAGTCTACACCTGTTGTTTACCAAGCATTTCCCTGTTAGTCTACACCTGTTGTTTACCAAGCATTTCACTGTTAGTCTACAGCTGTTGTTTACCAAGCATTTCACTGTTAGTCTACACCTGTTGTTTACCAAGCATTTCCCTGTTAGTCTACACCTGTTGTTTACCAAACATTTCACTGTTAGTCTACACCTGTTGTTTATCAAGCATTTCCCTGTTAGTCTACACCTGTTGTTTACCAAGCATTTCCCTGTTAGTCTACACCTGTTGTTGTTAGTCTACACCTGTTGTTGTTAGTCTACACCTGTTGTTTACCAAACATTTCACTGTTAGTCTACACCTGTTGTTTACCAAGCATTTCACTGTTAGTCTACACCTGTTGTTTACCAAGCATTTCACTGTTAGTCTACACCTGTTGTTTACCAAGCATTTCCCTGTTAGTCTACACCTGTTGTTTACCAAGCATTTCACTGTTAGTCTACACCTGTTGTTTACCAAGCATTTCCATGTGACAAATACAATTTGACTTTACTGTGGCATTTCACTTTATGTGGTTGTTGATGAACACTAGTGTTGTGTCATTTACAATATACACACTAAATAAATAGGGTGTGTGTGTCACGTTCTGACCTTTATTTCCTTTGTTTTGTATTTATTTAGTATGGTCAGTGCGTAAGTTGGGGTGGGCAGTCTATGTTTGTTTTAGTATGGTCAGGGTGTGAGTTGGGGTGGGCAGTCTATGTTTGTTTTAGTATGGTCAGTGCGTAAGTTGGGGTGGGCAGTCTATGTTTGTTTTAGTATGGTCAGGGTGTGAGTTGGGGTGGGCAGTCTATGTTTGTTTTTCTATGACCTGCGCTCACTCCTCGTGCTTATTATAAGCAGCGCATTACTGGTCAGGCACCGTGTTATGCGGTTAAGCGCACGGTGTCGCCAGTACGTGTCCATAGCCCGGTGCGCTATAGGACAGCCCCCCGAGAGTGTCATGCGAGTGTGGGCATCCAGCCAGGGCATATGGTGCCTGCTCAGCGTCCAGGGTATCCTGCGCCGGCTCTGCGTGCTGTCTCCGGGGAGCTGGGAGGGTGCAGTGCTTCCTATGCCTGCGCTCCGCTCGTGCCGGGCAAATGTGGGAGTGGAGCCTAAGGGAGAGGTGCTCATAGTAGGCACTAGATCTCCCGTGCTTACCCACAGCCCGAATCTACCTGTGCCTGCACTCTGGAGGGTCCGGGCTAGAGTAGTGATCCAGCCTGGGTGAGTGGTGCCAAGGCTGCGCACCAGAGCTCCAGTGCTCCCCCACAGCCTGGTCCTTCAGGTGCCTCCTCCTAACACCAAGCCTCCTGGAGGTCTCCCCAGCTTGGTGGGTCCTGTGGCAGCCCCACGCACCAGGCTGTCTCTCTGTCTCCTCCCTACAGGTGCTTCCGTCTGTCCAGAGCTGCTAGAGTCTCCCGTCTGTCCAGAGCTGTCAGAGCCGCCAGTCTGTCCTGAGCCGTCAGTCAGCCAGGAGCTGCCAGAGCCGTCAGTCAGCCAGGAGCTGCCAGAGTTGCCAGTCAGCCAGGAGCTGCCAGAGTTGCCAGTCATGCCGGCGATGCCGGAGTCGTCCTTCACTCCGGAGCTTCCGGAGTCTCCTGCCTGTCCGACGGAATCTCCCGTTCATTCGGGACCCATTTCTAGGGTCCCCAGTCCAAGGTCGGCGGCGAGGGTCACCGTGTTTAGGAGGCCATGGAGGCAGACAATGAGGCGGAGAAAGACTGTGGTGAAGTGCGCCAGAGCCGCCACCGCGGACAGACGCCCACCCAGACCCTCCCCTATAGGTTCAGGTTTTGCGGCCGGAGTCCGCACCTTTGGGGGGGGGGGGGGGGGGGCGGGGGGGGTACTGTCACGTTCTGACCTTTATTTCCTCTGTTTTGTCATTATTTAGTATGGTCAGGGTGTGAGTTGGGGTGGGCAGTCTATGTTTGTTTTTCTATGATTTGGGTATTTCTATGTTTCGGCCTAGTATGGTTCTCAATCAGAGGCAGGTGTCATTAGTTGTCTCTGACTGATAATCATACTTAGGTAGCCTGGGTTTCACTGTGTGTTTGTGGGTGTTTGTTTCCGTGTCTGTGTTTTTCACCACACGGTACTGTTTCGCTTTTCGTTCGTTTCACGTTTATTGCTTTTGTATTCATAGTGTTCAGTTTATGTTTTTTAAATAAACAGCCATGGACACCTACCACGCTGCGCATTGGTCCTCCGATCCTTCTCGCCTCTCTTCCTCAGATGAAGAGGAGGAAGAAATCAGCCGTTACAGTGTGTGTGTGTGTGTGTGTGGTGTGTGTGTGTGTGTGTGTGTGTGTGTGTGTGTGTGTGTGTGTGTGTGTGTGTGTGTGTGTGTGTGTGTGTGTGTGTGTGTGTGTGTGTGTGTGTGTGTGTGTGTGTGTGTGTGTGTGTGTGTGTGTGTGTGTTTCAGTAGCTAGACTAAGTTGATCCAGGTATAGTCAATTACTAGGGCTTATGACCTTATGGATTGTTGCCCAACTGTTCAATTACCAATTGATTTAGGATTTAGGAAGATGGCAGAGAGAGACATTGTCACAGCTGACAGAGAGAGACATTGTCAGAGCTGGCAGAGAGAGAGACATTGTCAGAGCTGGCAGAGAGAGAGAGACATTGTCAGAGCTGGGAGAGAGAGAGGCATTGTCAGAGCTGGCAGAGAGAGACATTGTCAGAGCTGGCAGAGAGAGAGAGACATTGTCAGAGCTGGCAGAGAGAGAGACATTGTCAGAGCTGGCAGAGAGAGAGAGACATTGTCAGAGCTGGCAGAGAGAGAGAGACATTGTCAGACCGGCAGAGAGAGAGAGACATTGTCAGAGCTGGCAGAGAGAGAGACATTGTCAGAGCTGGCAGAGAGAGAGAGACATTGTCAGAGCTGGCAGAGAGAGAGAGACATTGTCAGACCGGCAGAGAGAGAGACATTGTCAGAGCTGGCAGAGGGAGACATTGTCAGAGTTGGCAGAGAGATACATTTTCAAAGCTAGCAGAGAGAGACATTGTCAGAGCTGGCAGAGAGAGACATTGTCAGAGCTGACAGAGAGAGAGAGAGACATTGTCAGAGCTGTTAGAGAGAGACATTGTCAGAGCTGACAGAGAGAGAGAGAGACATTGTCAGAGCTGGCAGAGAGAGAGAGACATTGTCAGAGCTGGCAGAGAGAGAGAGAGACATTGTCAGAGCTGTTAGAGAGAGACATTGTCAGAGCTGGCAGAGAGAGAGACATTGTCAGAGCTGGCAGAGAGAGACATTGTCAGAGCTGGCAGAGAGAGAGAGACATTGTCAGAGCTGGCAGAGCGAGAGAGACATTGTCAGAGCTGGCAGAGAGAGAGACATTGTCAGAGTTGGCAGAGAGAGAGACATTGTCAGAGCTGGCAGAGAGAGAGACATTGTCAGAGCTGGCAGAGAGAGCCATTGTCAGAGCTGGCAGAGAGATGGTTCATCATCAGTATCTGCAGTATCTCTGTCTGTCTTTAAGACTTAATCAGAGTGGTCTGTTTCTCTACCGGATTCGTCCAAAAAATCAATGTCTCTCCATCACTGTCATCTGTCTAAAGGGTGTCAATAACGGAATGGCTGAAATTCTAACATTGGCCTCCTAACACACATACACAGGAGAGGAGAGGAGAGGAGAGGAGAGGAGAGGAGAGGAGAGGAGAGGAGAGGAGAGGAGAGGAGAGGAGAGGAGAGGAGAGGAGAGGAGAGGAGAGGAGAGGAGAGGATTTTGTTGTTTCCCCATTGGCTAGCCCTGGTGAAAATCTCCTTTGGCTAGTCCTGATGAAAACCTCCTTTGGCTAGTCCCGGTGAAAACCTCCTTTGGCTAGTCCTGATGAAAACCTCCTTTGGCTAGTCCTGATGAAAACCTCCTTTGGCTAGCCCTGGTGAAAACCTCCTTTGGCTAGTCCTGGTGAAAACCGCCTTTGGCTAGCCCTGGTGAAAACCTCCTTTGGCTAGTCCTGGTGAAAACCTCCTTTGGCTAGTCCTGGTGAAAACCTCCTTTGGCTAGTCCTGGTGAAAACCTCCTTTGGCTAGTCCTGGTGAAAACCTCCTTTGGCTAGCCCTGGTGAAAACCTCCTTTGGCTAGTCCTGGTGAAAACCTCCTTTGGCTAGCCCTGGTGAAAACCTCCTTTGGCTAGTCCTGGTGAAAACCTCCTTTGGCTAGCCCTGGTGAAAACCTCCTTTGGCTAGTCCTGGTGAAAACCTCCTTTGGCTAGCCCTGGTGAAAACCTCCTTTGGCTAGTCCTGGTGAAAACCTCCTTTGGCTAGTCCTGGTGAAAACCTCCTTTGGCTAGTCCTGGTGAAAACCTCCTTTGGCTAGTCCTGGTGAAAACTTCCTTTGGCTAGCCCTGGTGAAAACCTCCTTTGGCTAGTCCTGGTGAAAACCTCATTTGGCTAGCCCTGGTGAAAACCTCCTTTGGCTAGTCCTGGTGAAAACCTCCTTTGGCTAGTCCTGGTGAAAACCGCCTTTGGCTAGCCCTGGTGAAAACCTCCTTTGGCTAGTCCTGGTGAAAATCTCCTTTGGCTAGCCCTGGTGAAAACCTCCTTTGGCTAGTCCTGGTGAAAACCTCCTTTGGCTAGTCCTGGTGAAAACCTCCTTTGGCTAGCCCTGGTGAAAACCTCCTTTGGCTAGCCCTGGTGAAAACCTCCTTTGGCTAGCCCTGGTGAAAACCTCCTTTGGCTAGCCCTGGTGAAAACCTCCTTTGGCTAGCCCTGTTCCAACTCTGTCTTGCCAGAACACTTCAATTTGTCAGCTCTGTCTAAAATTAATCAGATTTCTCTTTTAGTTTGACTCGTTTACTAGGAAATGGCTTTAGAAGCTTTTTTTGAGCCAATTAAATATCTTGCTTCTCAAATCAAAACAACATTTTATTGGTCACATACACGTGTTTAGCAGATGTTATTGCGGGTGTAGCGAAATGCTTGTGTTTCTAGCTCTGACAGTTTCTAGCTCTGCAGTAATATCTAACAAGTAATATCTAACAATTTCATAACAATACACACACATTTTAAGTAAAAGAATGGAAGTGTTTGCGATGAGATTATGCCTATACAGTACACGTCTTGTCCTCCATATTGTCTGAATAACATAAAGATGTGTGATGCCAAACATGGGCTCTTTCTAAAAGTTTTGTATTTATGTGATCATGTCCATTGATTGAATGCTTCCTTGGTGTGCTTGGGGGCCAGGTCAGGATGGTAATGTGTTTACAGTGGAGGACTCCTACCTACGGCAACATGAAACAGGCCTGTAGTTATCTCTTTACACTCCACAGCATGCCAAGCCCGTTTTGGGCTCCCGAGTGGTGCAGCGGTCTAGGGCACTGCATCTCAGTGCTATAGGCGTCACTACAGTCCCTGGTTCGAATCCAGGCTGCATCACATCCGGCCGTGATTGGGAGTCCCATAGGGCGGCGTACAATTGGCCCAGCGTCGTTCCGGGTTTGTCCGAGGTAGGCCCGTCACTGTGAATAATCATTTGTTGTTAACTGACTTGCCTAGTTAAATAAAAGGTTCAAATAAAATAAAAAATAAACTAAGAGGCAAATCTGTGTGTCTCTCATAGCTTGGGATCTCAGACGGGTTTGAAAGAGAAAGGTTTGTAGTAAGTGTGTGTGTGTGTGCATGCGTTGTTAAGGTTGTTAAGATGATGCTCTCTTTATTATACAGTAACCTACAATCTTAGAAAAAAGGTGCTAGAACCTAAAAGGGTTGTTTGGCTGTCACCATAGGATAACCATGTGAAGAACCCTTTATGGTTACAGGTAGAACCCTTTTGAGTTCCATGTCCATCATAGTTAGTCTGTGTTCTTTAACATAGATATAATATTCTGTAACGTTACGTAGTCTGACATCCATCAACAGAACACCATGTGTGTTCCATCAACAGAACACCTTGTGTGTTCCATCAACAGAACACCTTGTGTGTTCCATCAACAGAACACCATGTGTGTTCCATCAACAGAACACCTTGTGTGTTCCATCAACAGAACACCATGTGTGTTCCATCAACAGAACACCTTGTGTGTTCCATCAACAGAACACCTTGTGTGTTCCATCAACAGAACACCTTGTGTGTTCCATCAACAGAACACCATGTGTGTTCCATCAACAGAACACCTTGTGTGTTCCATCAACAGAACACCATGTGTGTTCCATCAACAGAACACCTTGTGTGTTCCATCAACAGAACACCTTGTGTGTTCCATCAACAGAACACCTTGTGTGTTCCATCAACAGAACACCTTGTGTGTTCCATCAACAGAACACCTTGTGTGTTCCATCAACAGAACACCTTGTGTGTTCCATCAACAGAACACCTTGTGTGTTCCATCAACAGAACACCTTGTGTGTTCCATCAACAGAACACCTTGTGTGTTCCATCAACAGAACACCTTGTGTGTTCCATCAACAGAACACCTTGTGTGTTCCATCACCAGAAAACCATGTGTGTTCCATCAACAGAACACCTTTGTGTTTTCCATCAACAGAACACCTTGTGTGTTCCATCAACAAAACACCTTGTGTGTTCCATCAACAGAACACCTTGTGTGTTCCATCAACAGAACACCTTGTGTGTTCCATCAACAGAACACCTTGTGTGTTCCATCAACAGAACACCATGTGTGTTCCATCAACAGACCACCTTGTGTGTTCCATCAACAGAACACATTGTGTGTTCCATCATCAGACCACCTTGTGTGTTCCATCAACAGAACACCCTGTGTGTTCCATCAACAGACCACCTTGTGTGTTCCATCAACAGAACACCTTGTGTGTTCCATCAACAGAACACCTTGTGTGTTCCATCAACAGAACACCTTGTGTGTTCCATCAACAGAACACCTTGTGTGTTCCATCAACAGAACACCTTGTGTGTTCCATCATCAGAACACCTTGTGTGTTCCATCAACAGAACACCTTGTGTGTTCCATCAACAGAACACCTTGTGTGTTCCATCAACAGAACACCTTGTGTGTTCCATCAACAGAACACCTTGTGTGTTCCATCAACAGAACACCTTGTGTGTTCCATCAACAGAACACCATGTGTGTTCCATCAACAGAACACCTTGTGTGTTCCATCAACAGAACACCTTGTGTGTTCCATCAACAGAACACCCTGTGTGTTCCATCAACAGAACACCTTATGTGTTCCATCAACAGAACACCTTGTGTGTTCCATCAACAGAACACCTTGTGTGTTCCATCAGCAGAACACCTTGTGTGTTCCATCAACAGAACACCTTGTGTGTTCCATCAACAGAACACCATGTGTGTTCCATCAACAGACCACCTTGTGTGTTCCATCAACAGAACACATTGTGTGTTCCATCATCAGACCACCTTGTGTGTTCCATCAACAGAACACCCTGTGTGTTCCATCAACAGACCACCTTGTGTGTTCCATCAACAGAACACCTTGTGTGTTCCATCAACAGACCACCTTGTGTGTTCCATCAACAGAACACCTTGTGTGTTCCATCAACAGAACACCTTGTGTGTTCCATCAACAGAACACCTTGTTTGTTCCATCAACAGAACACCTTGTGTGTTCCATCAACAGAACACCATGTGTGTTCCATCAACAGAACACCTTGTGTGTTCCATCAACAGAACACCTTGTGTGTTCCATCAACAGAACACCCTGTGTGTTCCATCAACAGACCACCTTGTGTGTTCCATCAACAGAACTCCTTGTGTGTTCCATCAACAGAACACCTTGTGTGTTCCATCAACAGAACACCTTGTGTGTTCCATCAACAGAACACCTTATGTGTTCCATCAACAGAACACCTTGTGTGTTCCATCAACAGAACACCTTGTGTGTTCCATCAACAGAACACCTTGTGTGTTCCATCAACAGAACACCTTGTGTGTTCCATCAACAGAACACCTTGTGTGTTCCATCAACAGAACACCTTGTGTGTTCCATCAACAGAACACCTTGTGTGTTCCATCACCAGAAAACCATGTGTGTTCCATCAACAGAACACCTTTGTGTTTTCCATCAACAGAACACCTTGTGTGTTCCATCAACAAAACACCTTGTGTGTTCCATCAACAGAACACCTTGTGTGTTCCATCAACAGAACACCTTGTGTGTTCCATCAACAGAACACCTTGTGTGTTCCATCAACAGAACACCATGTGTGTTCCATCAACAGACCACCTTGTGTGTTCCATCAACAGAACACATTGTGTGTTCCATCATCAGACCACCTTGTGTGTTCCATCAACAGAACACCCTGTGTGTTCCATCAACAGACCACCTTGTGTGTTCCATCAACAGAACACCTTGTGTGTTCCATCAACAGAACACCTTGTGTGTTCCATCAACAGAACACCTTGTGTGTTCCATCAACAGAACACCTTGTGTGTTCCATCAACAGAACACCTTGTGTGTTCCATCATCAGAACACCTTGTGTGTTCCATCAACAGAACACCTTGTGTGTTCCATCAACAGAACACCTTGTGTGTTCCATCAACAGAACACCTTGTGTGTTCCATCAACAGAACACCTTGTGTGTTCCATCAACAGAACACCTTGTGTGTTCCATCAACAGAACACCATGTGTGTTCCATCAACAGAACACCTTGTGTGTTCCATCAACAGAACACCTTGTGTGTTCCATCAACAGAACACCCTGTGTGTTCCATCAACAGAACACCTTATGTGTTCCATCAACAGAACACCTTGTGTGTTCCATCAACAGAACACCTTGTGTGTTCCATCAACAGAACACCTTGTGTGTTCCATCAACAGAACACCTTGTGTGTTCCATCAACAGAACACCATGTGTGTTCCATCAACAGACCACCTTGTGTGTTCCATCAACAGAACACATTGTGTGTTCCATCATCAGACCACCTTGTGTGTTCCATCAACAGAACACCCTGTGTGTTCCATCAACAGACCACCTTGTGTGTTCCATCAACAGAACACCTTGTGTGTTCCATCAACAGACCACCTTGTGTGTTCCATCAACAGAACACCTTGTGTGTTCCATCAACAGAACACCTTGTGTGTTCCATCAACAGAACACCTTGTGTGTTCCATCAACAGAACACCTTGTGTGTTCCATCAACAGAACACCATGTGTGTTCCATCAACAGAACACCTTGTGTGTTCCATCAACAGAACACCTTGTGTGTTCCATCAACAGAACACCCTGTGTGTTCCATCAACAGACCACCTTGTGTGTTCCATCAACAGAACTCCTTGTGTGTTCCATCAACAGAACACCTTGTGTGTTCCATCAACAGAACACCTTGTGTGTTCCATCAACAGAACACCTTGTGTGTTCCATCAACAGAACACCTTGTGTGTTCCATCAACAGAACACCTTGTGTGTTCCATCAACAGAACACCTTTTGTGTTCCATCAACAGAACACCTTATGTGTTCCATCAACAGAACACCTTGTGTGTTCCATCAACAGAACACCTTGTGTGTTCCATCAACAGAACACCTTGTGTGTTCCATCAACAGAACACCTTGTGTGTTCCATCAACAGAACACCTTGTGTGTTCCATCAACAGAACACCTTGTGTGTTCCATCAACAGAACACCATGTGTGTTCCATCAACAGAACACCTTGTGTGTTCCATCAACAGAACACCTTGTGTGTTCCATCAACAGAACACCCTGTGTGTTCCATCAACAGACCACCTTGTGTGTTCCATCAACAGAACTCCTTGTGTGTTCCATCAACAGAACACCTTGTGTGTTCCATCAACAGAACACCTTGTGTGTTCCATCAACAGAACACCTTGTGTGTTCCATCAACAGAACACCTTGTGTGTTCCATCAACAGAACACCTTGTGTGTTCCATCAACAGAACACCTTTTGTGTTCCATCAACAGAACACCTTATGTGTTCCATCAACAGAACACCTTGTGTGTTCCATCAACAGAACACCTTGTGTGTTCCATCAACAGAACACCTTGTGTGTTCCATCAACAGAACACCTTGTGTGTTCCATCAACAGAACACCTTATGTGTTCCATCAACAGAACACCTTGTGTGTTCCATCAACAGAACACCTTGTGTGTTCCATCAACAGAACACCTTGTGTGTTCCATCAACAGAACACCTCGTGTGTTCCATCAACAGACCACCTTTTGTGTTCCATCAACAGAACACCTTGTGTGTTCCATCAACAGAACACCTTGTGTGTTCCATCAACAGAACACCTTGTGTGTTCCATCAACAGAACAGCTTGTGTGTTCCATCAACAGAACACCTTGTGTGTTTTAGGTGCTCAGAACCCTGGTTTGATTCATTCAACTTCTTCTGGCACAGGGCCAGTCAGACTCTCCAGCACAGGGCAGGTCAGACTCCCAGCACAGGGCCCATTGGTCTCTCCAGCACAGGGCCAGTCAGTCTCTACAGCACAGGGCCAGTCAGATTCTACAGCACAGGGCCAGTCAGACTCTCCAGCACAGGGCCCGTTGGTCTCTCCAGCACAGGGCCAGTCAGTCTCTCCAGCATAGGGCCAGTCAGTCTCTACAGCACAGGGCCAGTCAATCTCTACACCACAGGGCCAGTCAGTCTTTACACCACAGGGCCAGTCAGTCTTTACACCACAGGGCCAGTCAGTCTCTACACCACAGGGCCAGTCAGTCTCTACAGCACAGGGCCAGTCAGCCTCTACAGCACATTGCCAGTCAGTCTCTACACCACAGGGCCAGTCAGTCTCTACGCCACAGGGCCAGTCAGTCTCTACACCACAAGGCCTGTCAGCCTCTATAGCACAGGGCCAGGCAGTCTTTACACCACAGGGCCAGTCAGATTCTACAGCACAGGGCCAGTCAGACTCTCCAGCACAGGGCCAGTCAGTCTCTACAGCACAGGGCCAGTCAGTCTCTACAGCACAGGGCCAGTCATTCTCTACAGCACAGGGCCAGGCAGTCTTTACACCACAGGGCCAGTCAGTCTCTACAGCACAGGGCCAGTCAGACTCTCCAGCACAGGGCCAGTCAGTCTCTACAGCACAGGGCCAGTCAGTCTCTACAGCACAGGGCCAGTCATTCTCTACAGCACAGGCCCAGGCAGTCTTTACACCACAGGGCCAGTCAGCCTCTACAGCACAGGACCAGTCAGTCTCTCCAGCACAGGGCCAGTCAGTCTCTACACCACAGGGTCAGTCAGTCTCTACACCACATGGCCAGTCAGTCTCTACACCACAGGGCCAGTCAGCCTCTACACCACAGGGCCAGTCAGTCTCTAGGAGAGAGATGAGGCGGAGGGATACCCTAGTAGATTGAAGAGAGGCTGTCTATTATCTATTATCTATCCTTTACCCCTACCAACAGTATACTGCTGTTACTGTCTATTATCTATCCTTTACCCCTACCTACAGTATACTGCTGTTACTGTCTATTATCTATCCTTTACCCCTACCTACAGTATACTGCTGTTACTGTCTATTATCTATCCTTTACCCCTACCTACAGTATACTGCTGTTACTGTCTATTATCTATCCTTTACCCCTACCTACAGTATACTGCTGTTACTGTTTATTATCTATCCTTTACCCCTACCTACAGTATACTGCTGTTACTGTCTATTATCTATCCTGTTGCCTAGTCACTTTATACCTATTTGACCTATTTGTGCATATCTTCCTCAATTACCTCGTAGAGAAATAATTACCTCGTACCCCTGCACATAGACTCAGTACTGGTACTCTATGTATATAACCAAGTTATCATAGACTCAGTACTGGTACTCTGTGTATATAACCAAGTTATCAAAGACTCCGTACTGGTACTCTGTGTATATAACCAAGTTATCATAGACTCAGTACTGGTACTCTGTGTATATAACCAAGTTATCAAAGACTCCGTACTGGTACTCTGTGTATATAACCAAGTTATCATAGACTCAGTACTGGTACTCTGTGTATATAACCAAGTTCGTTCCTCATTGTGTATTTATTATGACGTTAATATTATTTCTCTATAGCATTTCACTGTTTGGTAAACAACAGGTGTAGACTAACAGGGAAATGATTGGTAAACAACAGGTGTAGACTAACAGGGAAATGTTTGGTAAACAACAGGTATAGACTAACAGCGAAATGCTTGGTAAACAACAGGTGTAGACTAACAGGGAAATGCTTGGTAAACAACAGGTGTTGTTGGTAAACAACTTGATTTGATTACAACTTGATTTGATTTGACGCACACAAACACACACACACACACACACACACACACACACACACACACACACACACACACACACACACACACACACACACACACACACACACACCTATATTTAGTGTAGATTCTTTGGTGTTAGTGACATCACATGATGAGTCCAGAATGTCCCTGTATTGATCCAGTCATTGTTTAGTATCATTGATTCACTGCAGCGATGCTCATCTTCCTACAGGAAGCCTGTGATGAACCAAATCCTATTCATTTGACTGCTGAGTAACTACTATCTGACAGTCAGTAGCATACTATAATCACAGTCACTTTGCTGGACTGCCGACTGTAGCTGCACCGCCTGCATTAAGAATCACTACATTGACCCTTAGAGTGCCACCAAGCAAGTGGCACCATGAAGACCAAGGAGCTCTCCAAACAGGTTGTGGAGAAGTACATATCATGGTTGGGTTATAAAAAAATATTTTAAAGTTTGAACATCCCATGGAGAGCCATTAAATCCATTATTAAAAAATGTAAAAAATATGGCACCACAACAATCCTGCCAAGAGAGGGTCGCCCACCAAAACTCACGGACCAGGCAAGGAGGTCATTAATCAGAGAGGCAACAAAGAGACCAAATATAACCCTGAAGGAGGTGCAAAGCTCCACAGCGGAGATTGGAGTATCTGTCCATAGGACCACTTTAAGCCGTACACTCCACAGAGGTGGGTTTTATGGAAAAGTGGTCAGAAAAAAGCCATTGCTTAAAGAAAGAAATAATCAAACATCTTTGGTGTTCGTCAAAAGGCATGTGGGAGACTCCACAAATATCTGGAAGGTTCTCTGGTTAGATGGGACTAAAATGTAGCTTTTTGGCCATCAAGGAAAACGCAATGTCTGGCGCAAACCCAACACCTCTCATCACCCCGAGAATACCATCCTCACAGTGAAGCATGGTGGGATGTTTTTCATCGGCAGGGACTGGGTAACTGGTCAGAATTGAAGGAATGATGGCACTGAATACAAATAAATTCTTGAGGGAAATCTGTTTCAGTCTTCAAGAGATTTGAGACAGGGACGGAGATTCACCCTCCAGCAGGACAATGACCCTAAGCATACTGCTAAAGCAATACTCGGCTGGTTTAAGGGGAAACATTTAAATGTCTTGGAATGGCCTAGTCAAAGCCCAGACCTCAATCAAATTGAGAATCTGTGGCATGACTTACAGATTACTGTACACCAGCAGGAACCCATCAAACTTGAAGGAGCTGGAGCAGTTTTGCCTTGAAGAATGGGCAGACATCCCAGTGGCTAGATGTGCCAAGCTTATAGAGACAAATGACAAGAGACTTGCAACTGTAATTGCTGCAAAAGTTGGCTCTACAAAGTATTGACTAGGGGGGTGAATAGTTATGCACACTCACATTTTTTTTTGTTTTTGTCTTATTTCTTGCTTGTTTCACAATATAAAATATTTTGCATCTTCAAAGTGGTAGGCATGTTGTGAAAATCAAATGATACAAACCCCCCAAAATATATTTTAATTCCAGGTTGTAAAGGCAACAAAATGGGAAAAATGCCAAGGGGGTGAATACTTTCGCAAGCCACTGTATGTGGGATGTTCCACACCAAGCACTCAACGTGTTTGAATGATCAAAGTTACATACTTTCAGTTTCAGTACACATCACTGCATTTTGTATCAGCAAGTAGGCTGGCCCTCTATCTTGTAGATCCATGCTCTGCTCTCTTTATGTTTATTAAGCCTCCTCTATACAGTATGCTATTTCAATGTTAAGTTACAGATATACGAGACCCCATCACAGAGTTAACTCTAGAGGTCAACTCTTGATCTCCACAGAATTAGGGAAATCTGCAATTTTTTGTTTTTTTTGTTCCCTGTGTATGGAAAGATCTGCAGATCTCTGGTTGCCTCCAGGTCAGTTCAAGTTGTTGGTCGTGTTGAGGGATGTGATTTCTTCATAAATTGATTGTAGTATTTTATGGTTTTATTACGTTGTATGTTTTTTGAACTTCTAAACTGTTTTCATGCTCCTCCACGTCTCACTAGAACAAGAGGCCTTGGTATCAAAATGTTCAATGTGTATTTGTATTTATTAAGGATCCCCATCAGCAACTCTTCCTGTGGTTTATTATGGATCCCCATTAGTTCCTGCCAAGGCAGCAGCTACTCTTCCTGTGGTTTATTATGGATCCCCATTAGTTCCTGTCAAGGCAGCAGCTACTCTTCCTGGGGTTTATTATGGATCCCCTTTAGTTCCTGTCAAGGCAGCAGCTACTCTTCCTGGGTTTTATTATGGATCCCCATTAGTTCCTGTCAAGGCAGCAGCTACTCTTCCTGGGGTTTATTATGGATCCCCATTAGTTCCTGCCAAGGCAGCAGCTACTCTTCCTGGGGTTTATTATGGATCCCCATTAGTTCCTGCCAAGGCAGCAGCTACTCTTCCTGGGGTTTATTATGGATCCCCATTAGTTCCTGCCAAGGCAGCAGCTACTCTTCCTGTGGTTTATTATGGATCCCCATTAGTTCCTGCCAAGGCAGCAGCTACTCTTCCTGTGGTTTATTATGGATCCCCATTAGTTCCTGCCAAGGCAGCAGCTACTCTTCCTGGGGTTTATTATGGATCCCCATTAGTTCCTGCCAAGGCAGCAGCTACTCTTCCTGTGGTTTATTATGGATCCCCATTAGTTCCTGTCAAGGCAGCAGCTACTCTTCCTGTGGTTTATTATGGATCCCCATTAGTTCCTGTCAAGGCAGCAGCTAATCTTCCTGTGGTTTATTATGGATCCCCATTAGTTCCTGTCAAGGCAGCAGCTACTCTTCCTGTGGTTTATTATGGATCCCCATTAGTTCCTGTCAAGGCAGCAGCTACTCTTCCTGGGGTTTATTATGGATCCCCATTACTTCCTGCCAAGGCAGCAGCTACTCTTCCTGTGGTTTATTATGGATCCCCATTAGTTCCTGTCAAGGCAGCAGCTACTCTTCCTGGGGTTTATTATGGATCCCCATTAGTTCCTGCCAAGGCAGCAGCTACTCTTCCTGGGGTTAATTATGGATCCCCATTAGTTCCTGCCAAGGCAGCAGCTACTCTTCCTGTGGTTTATTATGGATCCCCATTAGTTCCTGCCAAGGCAGCAGCTACTCTTCCTGGGGTTTATTATGGATCCCCATTAGTTCCTGTCAAGGCAGCAGCTACTCTTCCCGGGGTTTATTATGGATTCCCATTAGTTCCTGCCAAGGCAGCAGCTACTCTTCCTGGGGTTTATTATGGATCCCCATTAGTTCCTGCCAAGGCAGCAGCTACTCTTCCTGTGGTTTATTATGGATCCCCATTAGTTCCTGTCAAGGCAGCAGCTACTCTTCCCGGGGTTTATTATGGATTCCCATTAGTTCCTGCCAAGGCAGCAGCTACTCTTCCTGGGGTTTATTATGCATCCCCTTTAGTTCCTGTCAAGGCAGCAGCTACTCTTCCTGGGTTTTATTATGGATCCCCATTAGTTCCTGCCAAGGCAGCAGCTACTCTTCCTGGGGTTTATTATGGATCCCCATTAGTTCCTGCCAAGGCAGCAGCTACTCTTCCTGGGGTTTATTATGGATCCCCATTAGTTCCTGCCAAGGCAGCAGCTACTCTTCCTGGGATCCAAACACGTTAAAGCACTTACCTTACAGATAAAACAGTACATCATATAACATTACTACACCACTACATATCTAACATACAAAATGTACAATGCAAATTGTATAATACCACCATACAACAATATTACAATGTACGTGGTGTGCTAGTGCTTGTGTCTGTATCTTTTCAATAGGTTTTCCCTTAGAGTTCTTCTCTGTTGACTACTGCTTTAATTCATAATAATTGGAAAAGTCAACTGCTTTGCTTTAATTCACCTGAATAATGAGAATAGTCAACTGCTTTGCTTTAATTCACCTGAATACTGGGAATAGTCAACTGCTTTGCTTTAATTCACCTGAATACTGGGAATAGTCAACTGCTTTTCTTTAATTCATAATACTGGGAATAGTCAACTGCTTTGCTTTAATTCATAATACTGGGAATAGTCAACTGCTTTGCTTTAATTCATAATACTGGGAATAGTCAACTGCTTTGCTTTAATTCATAATACTGGGAATAGTCAACTGTCTTGCTTTATTTCACCTGAATAATGAGAATAGTCAACTGTCTTGCTTTATTTCACCTGAATAATGAGAATAGTCAACTGTCTTGCTTTATTTCACCTGAATAATGAGAATAGTCAACTGTCTTGCTTTATTTCACCCGAATAATGAGAATAGTCAACTGTCTTGCTTTATTTCACCTGAATAATGAGAATAGTCAACTGCTTTGCTTTAATTCACCTGAATAATGAGAATAGTCAACTGCTTTGCTTTAATTCACCTGAATAATGAGAATAGTCAACTGCTTTGCTTTAATTCACCTGAATAATGAGAATAGTCAACTGCTTTGCAGAAACAGGTAACTGCCAAAATAAAGGAACCGCCAACATAAAGTGCATTTCCTTCCAGAGGGACATCAGATTCTGCAACATACTCTGAGAGTGAGACTGGGCTGAAAATTGGCTCTCCTCCAACATCCAATCGGATTATATACAACCAGCGGGTTTTACAGTTTTTTGAGCGGAGAGGAAACGGGCTCTCTCTGGCAAGAACAAAGTTGGTGGGCTCTGGGAAACATACAGGAACTTGCGAGCTTCTGCTCTCCTGACTTGGAATATCGTCATGGCATCAAGTCGACACCAAAAATGCTCTCAACGATCTTCATTGGACCCTAAATCAAAATGGAGGCTGCCTACCCAGAGGTAGTGTTTATTGTTGCATGGGACTTTAACAAAAGTTATTTGAGTTTCCTGCTCCCTAATTATTACCAACACGTTGATTATCCAACTAGCAGGAAGGTGACACTTGACCACTGCTACACGCCTTTTCAACATATAAGGCCCTCTCTTGCCCTCCTTTTGGTAAATCTGACCACAACTCCATTTTGCTTCTCCCCGCCCACAAACAAAGACTCAAGAGGGAAGTTCCGGTGATCATGTCTATACCGTGCTGGTCCGACCAATCATAATCCACGCTCCAAGACTGTTTTGATCACGTGGACTGGAATATGTTTCAGATCGTTTCTGGGGATAACATCAATGATAACATCAAAAAATGCACAGATGATGTGATACCGATAGTGTCTTTCAAAACTTTCACTGTCTTTCAAAATGAGAGAGATGCTGCTTATGAACAATAATTTGGTTAAACAGCACAAATACGACCTAAGCATATCGATCAAGGTTGCGAAACACAACAAGTATAGGGACAAAGTGGAGGAGCTATTCGAGGGTTGGACACGAGGTGACAGAGGATCCTAACGATCACGGCTTACAAAATGAAAGCCACGTCACGGATACGCTACTACCGGACTACCGCACTAGCTTTTTTATTTTCACACGATGACTCTGAGCTGCCGAGAAGAGCCCCCTGGGACAATGAGGGCTATGTACTTACGGTCTCCACGGAGGGCGTATGCAAGTCATTCAAACGTGTTAACCCTCACAAGCTGCCAGCCGAGACAGCATCCCAAGCCGCGCCCTCAGAGCATGTGCAGACCAGCTGGGTGTTGTGTTTTCTGACATTTTTAATCTCTCTCTAACTCAGGCCACTATCCCCACCTTCTTCAAGACGTCCCCCTGCCCAAGAAAGGGAATGTCAGTGGACTGAATGACTACCGACCCGTAGCGCTCACCTCCGTCGTCATGAAGTGCTTCGAGAGTCTGGTCACGAACCATATCACCTCCTCCCTCCCCGACACACTCAACCCTCTCCAATTCGTCTACCGCCCTGACAGATCCACTGACGACGCCATCACCATTACACTGCACGCTGCCCTTACCCACCTGGACAAAAATAATGCAAATGTGAGGACGTTGTTCACCGACTACAGCTCGGCATTAAAATACCATAGTGCCCTTTAAGCTCATGGCAAAGCTCACAGCCCTGGGTCTGAACTCTCTCCCTGTGCAACTGGTTCCTGGACTTCCTGACGGTCCGCCCCCAGGTGGTGAAGGTAGGCAACATTACCTCCTCAACACTGATTCTCAACACGGGGGCCCCTCAAGGGTTCGTCCTCAGTCCCCTCCTGTGCTCCCTGGCCTCACACAGTTCCAGCTACATCATCCAGTTCGCTGACAACACAAAAGTACTAGGCCTGATTACCAACAACAACGAGACGGCCCCACAGTGAGGAGGTAAGGAACTGTGACAGCGTGGTGCCAGGTGAACAACCTTTCCTTCAACGTCAGCAAAACAAAGGAGCTGATTGTGGACTTCAGGAGGAACCAAGGTTGGGCACAACCCCATCCTCATCAACTGTGGAGATGAGCAAAAAAAATTAAAGTTCCTCGGCGTAACACATCTCCGAGCAGCTGAAATCATCAAACCACATGGACACCGTGGTGAAGAAAGAACAAGAGCTATTGTTCAACTTCAGGAAGCTGGCAGAAATCCGGCATGTCCCAGAGGGCTCTCACAGTGTTCCACAGGAGCATTATTGAGAGCATACTGTCGGGCTGCATCAGAGCCTGTTACGGCAAATCGACTGCCGCAGACGGCAAAGCTCTACAGACAGGGACTACTTAGTACATTTAGAGGTGAGCCCGAGAGGGAGGGGTGACCCGGGGTGCTCTGAGGTACCAGAACACATGATTTAAATTTTAAAAAATACATTTTTAAAATGCTGTATAATTATAATACAGCATTGCATGCATTATCATGCTTTTGTGTACTGGCATAGATCAGTAGAGTAAAAGGGACTTGCAGAAGTTACAAAACATGTTGTGGCCTAGGGGACTTTAGCAGACTATATTTTAATACCTTACAAATTATAAAAAAATCAAGCTACTTTGACACAATCTGAGATCAATAAAAACCACGTTGTCTTGAATCCATCAATAGCCTAGGCCTAGGTGCGTGGTGTTGGAGGAGACACTGTACAATATGAAGAGGAAATTATAGTCCTGAATAAAGCTTTCCAGTTTCACTGACTAACCCAATGATGCTCAGCTCACTCACTGGCGTTGGCCGATGCACTTGTGCCAAAAGCTTATCTCTGTTCACTCGACAGGCCTATTTGGAAGTGTATAACTTGGTAGCCTACACACAGATTAGTGTTCTCTTTTCAGCAGGATCCATTTGCTTTCCAACCTGTATTTTTGTGAGGACAAATGCTGGGAAACGAGAAGCAAGTAAATTCTTCAAACTGAGATATAGACAGATATAGAGGAGGCAATCAATAAGGTGATGGAGTCCAGATGATTCCAATGCAGCGCTGATGTAACAATGGTGACAGGTGTGATGGGCAGCCTGGCTCCCTCGAGCGCCAGAGAGGGGGAGCGGGAGCAGGCGTGACAGTACCCCCTCTCTAGGGGCGCCATCCGGCGTCCCACCTGAACGAGCCCGACAAGCCGGCTGAGGAGTGGGAGTCCGACCTGCCGGCTGAGACGTGGGAGCCCGACGAGCCAGCTGAGCCGTGACGTTGAATGGGAGCCTACCGAGCCAACCGAGGCAAGAAAACCTCTCGAGCTAAGGCATGGAAGCCTGACGAACCAGCTGAGGCATCCCGGGTTCCATCTGCAGCGGCACCCGACGACACCGATTTTTTAAAATCCCTGATGCTTCCAATATTGGTGTCGGCATTCCATGAGGACAGCCTTTCGAAAGGCTTGTTTTGGCTGCATGCTGTTCACTGGCTGATTGGCCACGCCTCGTGATTGGCCTACACAAACCACAGTTAGGAACAATTTTTTTATAAAAGTAAACTAACACTCACACCTGTATTAACAAGAGAATCACTGACATGATGACAGCTGGTCCTTTTGTGGCAGGGCTGAAATGCGGTGGAAATGTTTTTGGGGGGATTCAGTTCATTTGCATGGCAAAGAGGGACTTTGCAATTAATTGCAATTCATCTGATCACTCTTCATAACATTCTGGAGTATATGCAAATTGCCATCGTACAAACTGAGGCAGCAGACTTTGTGAAAATTAATATTTGTGTCAAATACACTTGTAAAACTTTCGACCAATCGATTGTAGCTATTAATTATGTAGCTAGTTCAAAGTTCAAAGACTAATCTTGGTGGACCAAGATATATTTTTTGCCGGGTACAGCCTTAGTAGAAATGCAGGAGCTGAGCTTTAGATGCCCCAAAGAATTCTGAGGGAGGTTATGTCCCTCCTCTCTTCTAAAAACAAAGTTGCACCCTGATTACATGTAATGACTTGTAATTGTTTTATTTAATCTTGACCTGCATTGTTGAAGTTCGGAGTTTAAGAGTTTCACTGTAATTACACCTGAGACCCTGTACATGTGACTTATATTCTAATATAATTTCAAATTCTTCCACAAGAAATTCCATAATTTTGGTGTTTTGTTGACTGTGGTGCAAAAAAACGCTGTCTCACGAGCCGCTCCAAAATCTCCAAGAACTATTGGGTTGAGATCTAGTGACTGACACACACACACACGCACACGCACGCACACACACACACACACACACACACACACAAACACACACACACACACACACACACACACACACACACACACACACACACACACACACACACACACACACACACACACACACACAAAGTCACTGAAATCTCTTCTATCCATGGTAGCCAAAATAATTGACAACTGGGCATTTGTATACAAGACTCAAAGCATGATGGGATGTTAATTGCTTAACTAACCCAGAAACCACACCTGCTTACAATATACTTTGTATCCCATTTTGGCGTTGACCCTGTATTAAACAACGTATTTATAAAAATGAGCTCAATGTTTTGTCTGGTTTTAAATGCAGTAGTTTGTAAAAGCATTAGAACGGCCTCCAGCCGTTTTGAACTCCCAGTCAAGTCATGCATGAAGCTGTGAACATGACATTTCATTCAATACAATCCAATACGCACTAAAACACACTAAAACACACTAAAACACCCTAAAACTCATATGAAATGTCAGTTTAAACTTTCCTCCACCCTGCTGCGGTCTCCCGCTGTGGCCTGAAAATGAATTATGTTGGCCCAGCTCCTCCGTCCCCCTCCATCCCTGCCGGCGTGGCCTTGAGACCATGGGGTCGTGACCTCTGCGGTGTACCCTGGCCCTGACATCATTAATCACGAGCGGCCAAAGGAAACGACACTGGTTGGTCACCGAGGAGAAACACTGAGATGGTGGGATCATAGTGAGCTCACTGCTCACTACTCAGGCAGACCTAACATTGTGTGTGTGTGTGTGTGTGTGTGTGTGTGTGTGTGTGTGTGTGTGTGTGTGTGTGTGTGTGTGTGTGTGTGTGTGTGTGTGTGTGTGTGTTGCAATTGCTGACACATAAGCAGCTAAATAGGGAATCTTGACAGTAATCAGAACAGTAATCCAGACTCTATAGGAAACAGGGCTTCCAGCCTCTATAGAAAACAGGGCTTCCAGCCTCTATAGAAAACAGGGCTTCCAGCCTCTATAGAAAACAGGGCTTCCAGCCTCTATAGAAAACAGGGATTTAAGCCTCTATAGAAAACAGGGATTTAAGCCTCTAAAGAAAACAGGGATTTAAGCCTCTATATAAAACAGGGATTCCAGCCTCTATAGAAAACAGGGATTTAAGCCTCTATAGAAAACAGGGATTTAAGCCTCTATAGAAAACAGGGATTCCAGCCTCTATAGAAAACAGGGATTTAAGCCTCTATTGAAAACAGGGTTTAAGCCTCTATAGAAAACAGGGATTTAAGCCTCTGTAATAAAACAGGGATTCCAGCCTCTATATAAAACAGGGCTTCCAGCCTCTATATAAAACAGGGATTCCAGCCTCTATAGAAAACAGGGATTCCAGCCTCTATAGAAAACAGGGATTTAAGCCTCTATAGAAAACAGGGTTTAAGCCTCTACAGAAAACAGGGATTTAAGCCTCTATAGAAAACAGGGTTTAAGACTCTACAGAAAACAGGGATTTAAGCCTCTATAGAAAACAGGGATTTAAGCCTCTATAGAAAACAGGGATTTAAGCCTCTATAGAAAACAGGGTTTAAGCCTCTACAGAAAACAGGGATTTAAGCCTCTAGGTTCTGACAATACCTCTGTATTCACACACGACATTAAGACTGATGAATCTGCATGTTGTCGCCAATACTCTAGTGTTACTACACACAATGATGTTGTGCCCCTAGTGTTACTACACACAATGATGTTGTGCCCTTAGTGTTACTACACAATGATGTTGTGCCCCTAGTGTTACTACACAATGATGGTGTGCCCCTAGTGTTACTACACAATGATGTTGTTCCCCTAGTGTTAGTACACACAATGATGTTGTGCCCCTAGTGTTACTACATACACAATGATGTTGTGCCCCTAGTGTTACTACACACAATGATGTTGTTCCCCTAGTGTTACTACACACAATGATGTTGTGCCCCTAGTGTTACTACACACAATGATGTTGTGCCCCTAGTGTTACTACACACAATGATGTTGTGTCCCTAGTGTTACTACACACAATGATGTTGTGCCCCTAGTGTTACTACACACAATGATGTTGTTCCCCTAGTGTTATTACACACAATGATGGTGTGCCCCTAGTGTTACTACACACAATGATGGTGTGCCCCTAGTGTTACTACACACAATGATGTTGTGCCCCTAATGTTGCTACACACAATGATGTTGTGTCCCTAGTGTTACTACACATAATGATGTTGTGGGAGCCATGAGGCCTGACGGACGGTTAATGCCCTAAATTCATGACCATTTGTAATGTGCGTGATTGGTCTGCTGTGGTCTGTAGGAGAACGTGATTGGTCTGCTGTGGTCTGTATGAGAACGTGATTGGTCTGCTGTGGTCTGTAGGAGAACGTGATTGGTCTGCTGTGGTCTGTAGGAGAACGCGATTGGTCTGCTGTGGTCTGTAGAAGAACGTGATTGGTCTGCTGTGGTCTGTAGAAGAAAGTGATTGGTCTGCTGTGGTCTGTAGGAGAACGTGATTGGTCTGCTGTGGTCTGTATGAGAACGTGATTGGTCTGCTGTGGTCTGTAGAAGAACGTGATTGGTCTGCTGTGGTCTGTAGGAGAACGTGATTGGTCTGCTGTGGTCTGTAGGAGAACGTGATTGGTCTGCTGTGGTCTGTAGGAGAACGTGATTGGTCTGCTGTGGTCTGTAGAAGAACGTGATTGGTCTGCTGTGGTCTGTAAGAGAACGTGATTGGTCTGCTGTGGTCTGTAGAAGAATGTGATTGGTCTGCTGTTGTCTGTATGAGAATGTGATTGGTCTGCTGTGGTCTGTATGAGAATGTGATTGGTCTGCTTTGGTCTGTAGGAGAATATGATTGGTCTGCTGTGGTCTGTAGAAGAACCTGATTGGTCTGCTGTGGTCTGTAAGAGAACGTGATTGGTCTGCTGTGGTCTGTAGAAGAACGTGATTGGTCTGCTGTTGTCTGTATGAGAATGTGATTGGTCTGCTGTGGTCTGTATGAGAATGTGATTGGTCTGCTGTGGTCTGTATGAGAACGTGATTGGTCTGCTGTGGTCTGTAGGAGAACGTGATTGGTCTGCTGTGGTCTGTAGAAGAACGTGATTGGTATGCTGTGGTCTGTAAGAGAACGTGATTGGTCTGCTGTGGTCTGTAAAAGAACGTGATTGGTCTGCTGTGGTCTGTATGAGAATGTGATTGGTCTACTGTGGTCTGTATGATAATGTGATTGGTCTGCTGTGGTCTGTAGGAGAACGTGATTGGTCTGCTGTGGTCTTTATGAGAATGTGATTGGTCTGCTGTGGTCTGTAGAAGAACGCGATTGGTCTGCTGTGGTCTGTAAGAGAACGTGATTGGTCTGCTGTGGTCTGTAGGAGAACGTGATTGGTCTGCTGTGGTCTGTATGAGAACGTGGTTGGTCTGCTGTGGTCTGTAGGAGAACGTGATTGGTCTGCTGTGGTCTGTATGAGAACGTGATTGGTCTGCTGTGGTCTGTAGGAGAACGTGATTGGTCTGCTGTGGTCTGTAGAAGAACGTGATTGGTCTGCTGTGGTCTGTAAGAGAACGTGATTGGTCTGCTGTGGTCTGTAGAAGAATGTGATAAGTCTGCTGTTGTCTGTATGAGAATGTGATTGGTCTGCTGTGGTCTGTATGAGAATGTGATTGGTCTGCTTTGGTCTGTAGGAGAATATGATTGGTCTGCTGTGGTCTGTAGAAGAACCTGATTGGTCTGCTGTGGTCTGTAAGATAACGTGATTGGTCTGCTGTGGTCTGTAGAAGAACGTGATTGGTCTGCTGTTGTCTGTATGAGAATGTGATTGGTCTGCTGTGGTCTGTATGAGAATGTGATTGGTCTGCTGTGGTCTGTATGAGAACGTGATTGGTCTGCTGTGGTCTGTAGGAGAACGTGATTGGTCTGCTGTGGTCTGTAGAAGAACGTGATTGGTATGCTGTGGTCTGTAAGAGAACGTGATTGGTCTGCTGTGGTCTGTAAAAGAACGTGATTGGTCTGCTGTGGTCTGTATGAGAATGTGATTGGTCTACTGTGGTCTGTATGATAATGTGATTGGTCTGCTGTGGTCTGTAGGAGAACGTGATTGGTCTGCTGTGGTCTTTATGAGAATGTGATTGGTCTGCTGTGGTCTGTAGGAGAACGTGATTGGTCTGCTGTGGTCTGTAGGAGAACGTGATTGGTCTGCTGTGGTCTGTATGAGAACGTGGTTGGTCTGCTGTGGTCTGTAGGAGAACGTGATTGGTCTGCTGTGGTCTGTATGAGAATGTGATTGGTCTGCTGTGGTCTGTAGGAGAACGTGATTGGTCTGCTGTGGTCTGTAGAAGAACGTGATTGGTCTGCTGTGGTCTGTAAGAGAACGTGATTGGTCTGCTGTGGTCTGTAGAAGAACGTGATTGGTCTGCTGTGGTCTGTATGAGAATATGATTGGTCTGCTGTGGTCTGTATGAGAATGTGATTGGTCTGCTGTGGTCTGTAGGAGAACGTGATTGGTCTGCTGTGGTCTTTATGAGAATGTGATTGGTTTGCTGTGGTCTGTAGGAGAACGTGATTGGTCTGCTGTGGTCTGTTTGAGAACGTGGTTGGTCTGCTGTGGTCTGTAGGAGAACGTGATTGGTCTGCTTTGGTCTGTATGAGAACGTGATTGGTCTGCTGTGGTCTGTAGGAGAACGTGATTGGTCTGCTTTGGTCTGTATGAGAACGTGATTGGTCTGCTGTGGTCTGTAGGAGAACGTGATTGGTCTGCTGTGGTCTGCAGAAGAACGTGATTGGTCTGCTGTGGTCTGTAAGAGAACGTGATTGGTCTGCTGTTGTCTGTATGAGAATGTGATTGGTCTGCTGTGGTCTGTATGAGAATGTGATTGGTCTGCTGTGGTCTGTAGGAGAACGTCATTGGTCTGCTGTGGTCTTTATGAGAATGTGATTGGTCTGCTGTGGTCTGTAGGAGAACGTGATTGGTCTGCTGTGGTCTGTATGATAATGTGATTGGTCTGCTGTGGTCTGTAGGAGAACGTGATTGGTCTGCTGTGGTCTTTATGAGAATGTGATTGGTCTGCTGTCGTCTGTAGGAGAACGTGATTGGTCTGCTGTGGTCTGTAGGAGAACGTGATTGGTCTGCTGTGGTCTGTATGAGAACGTGGTTGGTCTGCTGTGGTCTGTAGGAGAACGTGATTGGTCTGCTGTGGTCTGTAGAAGAACGTGATTGGTCTGCTGTGGTCTGTAAGAGAACGTGATTGGTCTGCTGTGGTCTGTAGAAGAACGTGATTGGTCTGCTGTGGTCTGTATGAGAATGTGAGTGGTCTGCTGTGGTCTGTATGAGAATGTGATTGGTCTGCTGTGGTCTGTAGGAGAACGTGATTGGTCTGCTGTGGTCTTTATGAGAATGTGATTGGTTTGCTCTGGTCTGTAGGAGAACGTGATTGGTCTGCTGTGCTCTGTATGAGAACGTGGTTGGTCTGCTGTGGTCTGTAGGAGAACGTGATTGGTCTGCTTTGGTCTGTATGAGAACGTGATTGGTCTGCTGTGGTCTGTAGGAGAACGTGATTGGTCTGCTGTGGTCTGTAGAAGAACGTGATTGGTCTGCTGTGGTCTGTACGAGAACGTGATTGGTCTGCTGTGGTCTGTAGAAGAATGTGATTGGTCTGCTGTTGTCTGTATGAGAATGTGATTGGTCTGCTGTGGTCTGTATGAGAATGTGATTGGTCTGCTGTGGTCTGTAGGAGAACGTGATTGGTCTGCTGTGGTCTTTATGAGAATGTGATTGGTCTGCTGTGGTCTGTGGGAGAACGTGATTGGTCTGCTGTGGTCTGTTGGAGAACGTGATTGTTCTGCTGTGGTCTGTAGGAGAACGTGATTGGTCTGCTGTGGTCTGTAGAAGAACGTGATTGGTCTGCTTCTGTCTGTAGAAGAATGTGATTGGTCTGCTGTGGTCTGTAGAAGAATGTGATTGGTCTGCTGTAGTCTGTAGAACATCAGGCATTCGTTTAATTTGAAAGACTGAAGAGGTTTGTTACGACATTGAACACCAATACAATAGTTTACTGTTGTTGTTAACGTTTTATTCAGAACAAAAGTAGTCAATTGAATTCTTGAATCGTTGAACCCAGTCCTCATTCAAATACTCGTCCTTGATGAAACTGACAGAAGACAATAAATTAAATCAAAGTTTATCTTAATTACAGGCTCTAACCAACAATGCAATTTTTAAGTAGGAAAAAAAAGGTATTAGGTGAACAATAGATAAGTAAAGAAATAAAAACAAATGTAAAAAAAAGTTAAAAAATAACAGTAGCGAGACTATATACAGGCACCTGTTAGTCGGGCTGATTGAGGTAGTATGTACATGTAGGTATGGTTAAAGTGAGTATGCATATGTGATAACAGAGAGTAGCAGTAGCGTAAAAGAGGGGTTGGGGGTTGGCGGGTGGTGGGTGGCGGGACACAATGCAAATAGTCCGGGAAGCCAATGTGCTAACCGGGTCACCAGTTTGTCAGGGCAATTGAGGTAGTATGTATGTGAATGTATAGTTAAAGTGACTACGCATATAAGATAAACAGAGAGTAGCAGGAGCATAAAAGAGGGGTTGGGGGTTGGGGGCGAGGGGCACACAATGCAAATAGTCCAGGTAGCCATTTGATTAGCTGTTCAGGAGTCTTATGGCTTGGGGGTAGAAGCTGTTTAGAAGCCTCTTGGACCTAGACTTGGCGCTCCGGTACCGCTTGCCATGCGGTAGTAGAGAGAACAGTCTATGACTGGGGTGGCTGGGGTCTTTGACAATTTTTAGGGCCTTCCTCTGATACCATCTGGTGTAGAGGTCCTCTATGGCAGGCAGCTTAGCCCCAGTGATGTACTGGGCCGTACGTACTACCCTCTGTAGTGTCTTGCGGTCGGAGGCCGAGCAGTTGCCATACCAGGCAGTGATGCAACCAGGCAGTGATGCTCTCGATGGTGCAGCTGTAGACCCTTTTGAAGATCTGAGGACCCATGCCAAATCTTTTTAGTTCCCTGAGGGGGAATAGGCTTTGTCGTGCCCGTGCCCTCTTCACGACTGTCTTGGTGTGTTTGGACCATTCTAGTTTGTTGGTGATGTGGACACCAAGGAACTTGAAGCTCTCAACCTTCTCCACTGCAGCCCCGTCGATGAGAATGGGGGCGTGCTCGTTCCTCCTTTTCCTGTAGTCCACATTCATCTCCTTAGTCTTGGTTACGTTGAGGGATAGGTTGTTATTCTGACACCACCCGGCCAGGTCTCTGACATCCTCCCTCTCATGCATGCCTCAGTGTGCTTGCCTCAAAGCGAGCATAGAAGTGATTTAGCTTGTCTGGTAAGATATTCGTGATCGTACCTCGTCTAATTTATTGTCCAATGATTACACGTTGGCAAGTAATATTGATGGTAACAACAGCTTTCCCACTCGCCTTCTGCGGATCCTTACGAGTCCTCTGTACCTGCGTCTCTTCCTCTTGCAAATAACTGGGTTGTTGGCCTTGTCGGGTGTTAGGAGTATGTCCTGTGCGTCCTGCTTGTTGAAGAAAAAATCTTTGTCTAATCCGAGGTGAGTGATCGCTGTCCTGATATCCAGAAGCTCTTTGTCTAATCCGAGGTGAGTGATCGCTGTCCTGATATCCAGAAGCTCTTTGTCTAATCCGAGGTGAGTGATCGCTGTCCTGATATCCAGAAGCTCTTTGTCTAATCCGAGGTGAGTGATCGCTGTCCTGATATCCAGAAGCTCTTCGTCTAATCCGAGGTGAGTGATCGCAGTCCTAATATCCAGAAGCTCTTCGTCTAATCCGAGGTGAGTGATCTCTGTCCTGATATCCAGAAGCTCTTAGTCTAATCCGAGGTGAGTGATCACTGTCCTGATATCCAGAAGCTCTTAGTCTAATCCGAGGTGAGTGATCTCTGTCCTGATATCCAGAAGCTCTTAGTCTAATCCGAGGTGAGTGATCACTGTCCTGATATCCAGAAGCTCTTAGTCTAATCCGAGGTGAGTGATCGCTGTCCTAATATCCAGAAGCTCTTCGTCTAACCCGAGGTGAGTGATCACTGTCCTGATTTCCAGAAGCTCTTTGTCTAATCCGAGGTGAGTGATCACTGTCCTGATATCCAGAAGCTCTTTGTCTAATCCGAGGTGAGTGATCGCAGTCCTGATATCCAGAAGCTCTTCGTCTAATCCGAGGTGAGTGATCACTGTCCTGATATCCAGAAGCTCTTTGTCTAATCCGAGGTGAGTGATCACTGTCCTGATATCTAGAAGCTCTTTGTCTAATCCGAGGTGAGTGATCGCAGTCCTAATATCCAGAAGCTCTTTGTCTAATCCGAGGTGAGTGATCACTGTCCTGATATCCAGAAGCTCTTTTTTTGCCGTAAGATACGGTTGCAGAAACATTATGTACAAAATCAGTTACAAATAACGCCGTAATAATAGCACCATTGGTTTTATAGGATCCTTAGCTTTGTGCATGGCCATGGACCTCAGTCTGCTGTACCTCAGGCTGTACCTCTGTCTCCTGAACCTTAGTCTCCTGTATCTCAGTCTCCTGAACCTCAGTCTCCTGAACCTCAGTCGCCTGAACCTCAGTATTCTGTACCTCAGCCTCCTGTATCTCAGTCTCCTGTACCGCAGTCTCCTGTACCTCAGTCTCCAGAACCTCAGTCTCCTGAACCTCAGTGTCCTGAATCTCAGTCTCCTGTATCTCAGTCTCCTGAACCTCAGTATTCTGTACCTCAGCCTCCTGTACCTCAGTCTCCTGTACCTCAGTCTCCAGAACCTCAGTCTCATGTACCTCAGTCTCCTGAACCTCAGTCTCCTGAACCTCAGTCTCCTGAACCTCAGTCTCCTGTACCTCAGTCTCCCGTACCTCAGTCTCCTGAACCTCAGTCTCATGTACCTCAGTCTCCTGAACCTCAGTCTCTTGAACCTCAGTCTCCTGTACCTCAGTCTCTTGAACCTCAGTGTCCTGTACCTCAGTCTCCTGTACCTCAGCCTCCTGCACCTCAGTCTCCTGTACATCAGTCTCCTGAACCCCAGTCTCCTGAACCTCAGTCTCCTGTACCTCAGTCTCCTGTACCTCAGTCTCCTGAACCTCAGTCTCCTGAACCTCAGTCTCCTGTACCTCAGCTTCTTGAACCTCAGTCTCCTGTACCTCAGTCTCCTGTACCTCAGCCTCCAGAACCTCAGTCTCCTGTACCTCGTGTCTGATTAAATAAGTGATGGCCTTTTGAGCTGGTCTCATCAAAAGCAGACAAAACAATGGTGGTGTTACTGTCTTTGTGTACTGATAAATATCCTGTGTGATGGACTGTCTTTCTCCTCCAGGCTGTTGGGGGTTGTGGGTATTAATTGATTACCGCCCCAGAAACCACAATCAGCACTTTCTGTTGAATAAGTCAGTCAATTTTTGTCCCAGCTAGTGTAATTATCTGGAATACTAAGGGACAGAAGAGAAGACAGCTAAGCTTTAAAGAATGGTTCCAGGCTTCTATTGCCACAACTCTAAATATCCTGCTGGAAACTATAGGTGGTACGACTTCTGTGCTTCAGAGACAGACAGACACAGGGACAGACAGAAACAGGGACAGACAGACAGACAGACAGACAGACAGACAGACAGAGGGAAACATTCCTACAGTTTCCATGTTTGGCTGGACAATAGAGTTCTATTCTAGGTTCATGCTGTATTCTATGTTCTAGGGCAGCAGGGTAGCGTAGTGGTTAGAGAGTTAGAGCTGTAACCAAAAGGTTACAAGTTCAAATCCCTGAACTGACAATTTACAAATCTGTCGTTCTGCCCCTGAACAAGGCAGTTAACCCACTGTTCCTAGACCAGTTAACCCACTGTTCCTAGACCAGTTAACCCACTGTTCCTAGACCAGTTAACCCACTGTTCCTAGACCAGTTAACCCACTGTTTTAGGTTCATGTTGTATTCTAGGTTCATGCTGTATTCTAGGTGCATGCTGTATTCTAGGTGCATGCTGTATTCTAGGTTCATGCTGTATTCTAGGTTCATGCTGTATTCTAGGTTCATGCTGTATTCTAGGTTCATGTTGTATTCTAGGTTCATGCTGTATTCTAGGTTCATGCTGTATTCTAGGTTCATGCTGTATTCTAGGTTCATGCTGTATTCTAGGTTCATACTGTATTCTAGGTTCATGCTGTATTCTAGGTTCATACTGTATTCTAGGTTCATGCTGTATTCTAGGTTCATGCTGTATTCCAGGTTCATACTGTATTCTAGGTTCATACTGTATTCTAGGTTCATGCTGTATTCTAGGTTCATGCTGTATTCTAGGTTCATGCTGTATTCTAGGTTCATGCTGTATTCTAGGTTCATGCTGTATTCTAGGTTCATACTGTATTCTAGGTTCATACTGTATTCTAGGTTCATACTGTATTCTAGGTTCATGCTGTATTCTAGGTTTATGCTGTATTCTAGGTTCATGCTGTATTCTAGGTTCATGCTGTATTCTAGGTTCATGCTGTATTTTAGATTCATGCTGTATTCTAGGTTCATACTGTATTCTAGGTTCATGCTGTATTCTAGGTTCATGCTGTATTCTAGGTTCATACTGTATTCTAGGTTCATACTGTATTCTAGGTTCATTCTGTATTCTAGGTTCATACTGTATTCTAGGTTCATACTGTATTCTAGGTTCATGCTGTATGGGCCCTCCCTAACCCAGTCAGCTGTTTGCACTGATTGTAAATCACTCTGGATAAGAGCGTCTGCTAAATGAACAACAGTAAAGTCTAAATGTAAGGAAACTACTGAAGCGCCATTCCAATTAGATGGGCTGTCCACATGTAGATAAACAGTTGTTTTCCTGCTAGCTGCATTACATTAATCCTTCATTTCACAGGTTAAAAGAGCCAAGTAAATGAAGAGGAGAAACTCCTCTGGCCAGTTCCATTACCGGCTTGCTGCAAAGGTGCGAAACTGAACGCATCAGCGACGAAGCCGAGCGAAAAGATGACGATTACTCTGCTCTACTAAGTCCCGATTCCCTCTGCAAGCTCCAATTACACACTGCAATCTTTTAGCAAGTGAGTGATTAACTAGAGGACTGCCTGTGCCGTCGTTAGTCCGTTAGAGGAGTCGTACACGAGGTGCTTTTTCCTCCCGCCCGCCATTCCTCATTGTCAACGTGATCCATGAGCTGATCGGATCGTCTCTGCTGACAAAAGACTGTCCTCTCCTCTTTTATTCTTCATATCCCTTTCAGGGAATCGAGACGAATGCATCACGCCAGGTATTGAAAGCACATAAATCTGGTTTTAAGAGGCCTGTCTTGGTTGGGTCAGATTCTAACAGACAAAAGCGTTTCTGAGGCCAGGTCTTTTTTATTTATTGCCCGGTGCTCGTTTGGGTAGGCCATTGTGGATCGGGATAAATAATAGTTGTATAGATCAAGGCAACGGCCTGTGCATTATCACCGGTGAGAATGGGATGGGGAGTAACAGTATGTCTCGGTGACGGTGTATTACTAAAGGTTGTTTCTTTGTGTTTCTCTTCTCATTACTGTCGTGTGTCCTAGTATTAGCCTACTGTACTGTATGTTCTGCATTGTGACACTGTACAACATTTTAAAAATAACACCCCAATAAACACCTCTTAAACTGTAGTAACACCAAGCTGAATGTTACACTACAGTCAATCAAGCATCTCAATCTTAATTATGAGAGAACTCCAAGTACGTCCGTTAACCTTTGAGAAGTCTCTTTAATGATTTAGAATCACCTCACTTCTCCTGAGGCCACTTTCACCATACAGTGGTGATATATAGACAGTTTAGTGTGGAGTTGGAAACGGCGATAGATGGGCTTTGGGTGGTGCTACTTTAGATATAATGGCCAGTATTGTCCTGGTCGGAGAGACAGGATAAATCTCTAGTTTTAATGTTGTCTTTCTCCTCAGTCGGTTCTACTGCCAGCCAAGTCATCCCATAATTACCAGCCTTAATTTATGTGTTTTTACCGCCTCAGACGATACTTCACCCCCTCTCCTCCCCCTCTCCTCTCCTCCCCTTCTCCTCTCCTCTCCTCCCCCTCTCCTCTCCCTCTCCTCCCCCTCTCCTCCTCCTCTCCTCCCCCTCTCCTCCTCCTCTCCTCTCCCTCTCCTCCCCCTCTCCTCCTCCTCCTCTCCTCCTCCTCTCCTCCCCCTCCTCTCCTCCTCCTCTCCTCCCCCTCCCCTCTCCTCCGGTGTATGGTCCTGCACTGCTTGCTGCTGTTTCCACTATATTTCTGCAGGTATTGATTGCCATTATATGGTAAACTCGATGGGTACAATGGAACTCTATCAGCAAAATACAGGTTCATTATCTCAGGGTCAGGCTGCTCACAAAGGGCCGACCCTTCCCTCTTTACGGCCGACCCTTTAAACTGCATAGTACAAATTATTATCTGCCTCCTTATACCCTACTAATTAAGACTTGAGTGGAATAAAGCTTAGGGTCAGGGTTAGGTTAGCAGGGTTAAGGCCAGAGTGGAATGAAGTTTAGGGTTGGGGTTAGGGTTGAACAGTGATTGCTTCTTTAAAAAGAAGTTGAATGTTTAAAGTAATGTTCATTTCATAGCTAAAGGTGTATTTAAATTCTACACGTACAGTAGTAACATAGAGGAGGCATTAAAGGGGCAGTATTTATATAACGTAGAGGAGGCATTAAAGGTGTAGTACTGATATAACATAGAGGTTGCATTAAAGGGGCAGTATTTATATAACGTAGAGGGGGCATTAAAGGGGCAGTATTTATATAACGTAGAGGGGGCATTAAAGGGGCAGTATTTATATAACATAGAGGAGGCATTAAAGGGGCAGTATTTATATAACATAGAGGGGCATTAAAGGGGCAGTATTTATATAACATAGAGGAGGCATTAAAGGGGAAGTATTTATATAACGTAGAGGGGGCATTAAAGGGGCAGTATTTATATAACGTAGAGGAGGCATTAAAGGGGCAGTATTTATATAACATAGAGGAGGCATTAAAGGGGCAGTTTTTATATAACGTAGAGAAGGCATTAAAGGGGCAGTATTTATATAACGTAGAGGGGGCATTAAAGGGGCAGTATTTATATAACGTAGAGGAGGCATTAAAGGGGCAGTATTGCAGTTGAAACAATAGTAAAGTTCTCACCCCTTTATTTTGGTTAACAGCTGAGGGAGGGGGCTGGAGAAATGATATCACACGCTAATTAGTAGACAGAGATATGGAATCAAGGACTGACCATCCATGATGTCAACATTATAGTTTTTTTTTTTAACTAGGCAAGTCTATTAAGAACATTTTTTTGTTGTCAATTACGGCCTAGGAACAGTGAGTTAACTATCTTGTTCAGGGGGCAGAATGACAGATGTTTACCTTGTCAGCTCAGGGATTCGATCTTGCAACCTTTTGGTTGTAAGTCCAACGCTCTAACCACTAGGACACCTGGCTAGGCTACCTACCTCCCCGCAAACCATGCTTTGAAGGCTTACATTGCATTATAACAAGCATATAGGGTCCTGATGGGGTGGGTCAAGGGGTGCAAAGAGAGGGTATATTACTGGAAACTTTCAAAGTTTAACAGTAAAATACCAGAATTGTGGTATTTTTCTAAGATTTTAAGAAATCTATTACAATTAATTTGGTGGCCCTTTAGGGTACTTCAGATGATCACAGGTATCTGTATTAATCTCTGGTCTCTACTTCAGATGATCACAGGTATCTGTAATAATCTCTGGTCTCTACTTCAGATGATCACAGGTATCTGTAATAATCTCTGGTCTCTACTTCAGATGATCACAGGTGTCTGTAATAATCTCTGGTCTCTACTTCAGATGATCACAGGTGTCTGTAATAATCTCTGGTCTCTATTTCAGATGATCACAGGTATCTGTAATAATCTCTGGTCTCTACTTCAGATGATCACAGGTGTCTGTAATAATCTCTGGTCTCTACTTCAGATGATCACAGGGTTCTGTATTAATCTCTGGCCCTCTGTGTGGCCTAATCACATGTACAATATTAAAAAGCATCAAATGAGATGATTTTCTAATAAAACTGAATGGCACACCTATAAAACATAATCCCAAATACAAACTCAATTTAGAGAATACCATTAGTGTTCCAACATAACAAATCATTTTGATATATATTGTATTAAACAGATATTATTTTTATTTTTTTACTATAACCAGGTTTCCATCCAACCTTTTTATGCCAGTAAAGTACATGCCAGGAAAAAAGATTGTCATGACATAATTTTTTTCCCGGTAAACTTTACAATTGTAGACAAAACAAAATACGCGAGACAAGGTGGGATCTTTTGGGGACAGATTTCCATGTCAATATTCAAAAATCCGCATTAAAATAATATGTGCATTTTCCCACGAAGAGATGTGTTACAATCAAATGTGTTATATAAAATGTTGCTTGTTGCGTGATGATGTAGTGCACATAAACATACGTTTTGCAGTTAAATTGAGATGTACCGAATAAAGAATACAAGTTAAACGGGTTCCATCGCATGTTCAACTCTACTGATGGTTTTGCACCATATAGTGTCTTCCCACTCTGGTATTGACTCTAGACAACAGCAGTAACTGCGCGCTGTTGGCCGGAGCGCATGTATAGCACACAGTACATGATGAGACTATTATGGACAAAAAGGCAAGATTTTTATTTATTTTTTCAAACGCAGCCAAGCATCGATTATCATGTTACCAGAATAAGACCCTCGATATTTACTTGGAAACGAGCATCAAGCTCATCACTTTTCACGTTTACCACCCTGTCGAAGTTCATCATCATTTATTTCATCTGTCTAATCATGACGTCAGTGATCTTCAAGTCGGTAAAATCGGGGGTCGCGAAAGAGGCCGGAGTTCCCGACTTGGAATTTTGAGTTGGATTTGCCAGTCGGAGTTCGTTCTTTTCGAATTCCCAGTTGTCTTGAACGCATTGAAGATGGAAGTCGGAGATTTCCAAGTTCTGAGTTCTCAGTAGTTCTGAGTTCTCAGTAGTTCTGAGTTCTCAGTAGTTCTGAGTTCTCAGTAGTTCTGAGTTCTCAGTTGTTAATATATAAATATAATAAATGCATAATAAACTGTTTGCTTTCCGGATGAGTCGTAGTGGGAGGACTCCACAACATGTCATCGTGTGACTCCAAATGAACTTTGATATATTGGTTATTATATACATTTTTGCGCATACAAGTGTTTCCACCAACATTTCCCGCAATGATTTTACCAACACAAAAATATCCCACCTTGTCTAGCGTATGGGTCGTTACAGTATTTTTTGAGGGGAAAGTTTATAGAAAAATGTTCTGTTTCCATCAGGCCTGTAAATTGTTTATCCGACTTGTATTTTACTGGCATATAGACTTTGAATGGAAACCTGGTTAGTAAAATTAATTATGCCAAAAATGTCGGTGGAAACGCTTTTATGTGCAAATATTGATATAATAACCATCATATCAAAGTAAACTTGTAGTCACGACTCGGGAAAGCATGCAGTTTATTAGGCAACAGATTAAATAAATGATCATGAACTTATTAACATGTGAATGTGCAAAGTGTTAATCTTGATGTGTCCTTTCCAATAAAAATCCAGGGTCTTATTCCGGGTGACATGATCATCGACGCTTGTTTGCGTTTGACAAATACAATTAGTGTCGCTCTTTAGTTCATCATATAGTCATCATGTAGGCTAAACGCGCTCTGTGCCCATACCGGTGTCGGCACACTCGTTGTACAGTATAACGCAAAACATATTTGTGAGATAACCATCAGTATAGTTGAAAATGTGATGGAACCCAATTTAACTTTTTTTTTTTAAAATTATCCAGTACATGGTATTTTAAACCGCAAAATGTATGTTTTATGTGCACTACGTGTCATCACGCACAGTTGTTTATCTGCAACAAGTCAATTTGATGGAAACATTTCTGGCGGGGGGGGGGGGGGGGGGGGGGGGTGCGCATATGTATTTTTATTAATATTCTCATGAAAATCTGTCGCGAATTGGATGGAAACCTAGTTTAAGTCAGTATGTATTTGTTGTCAATGTTTTTTCCGTCAAACCGGTGGTAGTGGTGAAAAAAGTAAATATTTAGAATAGTTGCAGAGTTCATTTAAAATAATCCCGTTAATGATTAGATATTTTATTCATTAATTAGACTATTTTCTCTTGAACCATATGGTCTATCTACTAGAAACTCATGGACAATATGGACACAGATATGCAAAATGAATACTATATATTAATTACTTGTTTTAAAGTTATTTGATTGCAAATGATTTTCTGTTAATTACCAAAATTACTGAAGATTCCGGTATCTTTGATAAACTACCGGTAGCTTTGCAACCCTAGGTACAACAGTTGAACTAAGATCACGAGGCATTTATAAGTTATATTCTTCAAGAATCAGCGGGTTTATATCGATAATTTAAATGTCAAAAAATATATTTAGCAAACACAGATTGCCCCTTTTAATAAAACGCTGTATAAAAAAGTCAAGGGGGAGTTTTTCAAAAAGTAATATGTTTTGTTAGCCAAGATGTCAGCTATTGGACCGCTTCCGGATAAATTGGCTTTATAAGCCACAGCTAGCGAGGAAACCCTCTCTATCGATGGACTGAAGTTAATAGCATTGATTGTGGATATTGTGTTTTGTCTCTACAGGGACTCCAGTGAATCGTATTCCTATCATGGCCAAGCAGGTGTTGGATCTGTACACGCTCTACAAGCTGGTCACAGAAAAAGGCGGCTTAGTGGAGGTCATCAATAAGAAAATATGGCGTGAGATCACCAAAGGCCTCAACCTCCCTACCTCCATCACCAGTGCAGCGTTCACCCTGCGAACACAGTGAGTGAAGCTCTGTACACCATACATTAACACAGTGAGTGAAGCTCTGTACACCATACATTAACACAGTGAGTGAAAATCTGTACACCATACATTAACACAGTGAGTGAAGCTCTGTACACCTTACATTAACACAGTGAGTGAAGCTCTGTACACCATACATTAACACAGTGAGTGAAGCTCTGTACACCTTACATTAACACAGTGAGTGAAGCTCTGTACACCTTACATTAACACAGTGAGTGAAGCTCTGTACACCATACATTAACACAGTGAGTGAAGCTCTGTACACCTTACATTAACACAGTGAGTGAAGCTCTGTACACCTTACATTAACACAGTGAGTGATGCTCTGTGCAGCGTTCACCCTGCGTACTCAGTGAGTGACACTGATAAATAACCTGATAACCTGCATCGCATATCACTTGACTCTACAGTAGTGGTACAGGGGGTCTCGGAGAGCTAAGAGTCTCTACACCAGTAGTGGTACAGGGAGTCTCGGAGAGCTAAGAGTCTCTACACCAGTAGTGGTACAGGGGGTCTCGGAGAGCTAAGATTCTCTACACCAGTAGTGGTACAGGGGGTCTCGGAGAGCTAAGAGTCTCTACACCAGTAGTGGTAAAGGGTGTCTCGGAGAGCTAAGAGTCTCTACACCAGTAGTGGTACAGGGAGTCTCGGAGAGCTAAGAGTCTCTACACCAGTGGTGGTACAGGGGGTCTCAGAGAGCTAAGAGTCTCTACACCAGTAGTGGTACAGGGGTCTCAGAGAGCTAAGAGTCTCTACACCAGTAGTGGTACAGGGGGTCTCGGAGAGCTAAGAGTCTCTACACCAGTAGTGGTACAGGGGTCTCAGAGAGCTAAGAGTCTCTACACCAGTAGTGGTACAGGGGGTCTCAGAGAGCTAAGATTCTCTACACCAGTAGTGGTACAGGGGGTCTCGGAGAGCTAAGAGTCTCTACACCAGTAGCTGTACAGGGGGTCTCGGAGAGCTAAGAGTCTCTACACCAGTAGTGGTACAGGGGGTCTCGGAGAGCTAAGAGTCTCTACACCAGTAGTGGTAAAGGGGGTCTCAGAGAGCTAAGAGTCTCTACACCAGTAGTGGTACAGGGGGTCTCAGAGAGCTAAGAGTCTCTACACCAGTAGTGGTACAGGGGGTCTCAGAGAGCTAAGAGTCTCTACACCAGTAGTGGTAAAGGGGGTCTCAGAGAGCTAAGAGTCTCTACACCAGTAGTGGTACAGGGGGTCTCAGAGAGCTAAGAGTCTCTACACCAGTAGTGGTACAGGGGGTCTCGGAGAGCTAAGAGTCTCTACACCAGTAGTGGTAAAGGGTGTCTCAGAGAGCTAAGAGTCTCTACACCAGTAGTGGTACAGGGGGTCTCAGAGAGCTAAGAGTCTCTACACCAGTAGTGGTACAGGGGGTCTCAGAGAGCTAAGAGTCTCTACACCAGTAGTGGTACAGGGGGTCTCAGAGAGCTAAGAGTCTCTACACCAGTAGTGGTACAGGGGGTCTCTGAGAGCTAAGAGTCTCTACACCAGTAGTGGTACAGGGGTCTCAGAGAGCTAAGAGTCTCTACACCAGTAGTGGTACAGGGGTCTCAGAGAGCTAAGAGTCTCTACACCAGTAGTGGTACAGGGGGTCTCGGAGAGCTAAGAGTCTCTACACCAGTAGTGGTACAGGCGTCTCAGAGAGCTAAGAGTCTCTACACCAGTAGTGGTACAGGGGGTCTCAGAGAGCTAAGAGTCTCTACACCAGTAGTGGTACAGGGGGTCTCAGAGAGCTAAGAGTCTCTACACCAGTAGTGGTACAGGGGGTCTCAGAGAGCTAAGAGTCTCTACACCAGTAGTGGTACAGGGGTCTCAGAGAGCTAAGAGTCTCTACACCAGTAGTGGTACAGGGGGTCTCGAAGAGCTAAGAGTCTCTACACCAGTAGTGGTACAGGGGTCTCAGAGAGCTAAGAGTCTCTACACCAGTAGTGGTACAGGGGGTCTCGGAGAGCTAAGAGTCTCTACACCAGTAGTGGTACAGGGGGTCTCGGAGAGCTAAGAGTCTCTACACCAGTAGTGGTACAGGGGGTCTCGGAGAGCTAAGAGTCTCTACACCAGTAGTGGTACAGGGGGTCTCGGAGAGCTAAGAGTCTCTACACCAGTAGTGGTACAGGGGGTCTCGGAGAGCTAAGAGTCTCTACACCAGTAGTGGTACAGGGGGTCTCAGAGAGCTAAGAGTCTCTACACCAGTAGTGGTACAGGGGGTCTCAGAGAGCTAAGAGTCTCTACACCAGTAGTGGTACAGGGGGTCTCAGAGAGCTAAGAGTCTCTACACCAGTAGTGGTACAGGGGGTCTCGGAGAGCTAAGAGTCTCTACACCAGTAGTGGTACAGGGGTCTCAGAGAGCTAAGAGTCTCTACACCAGTAGTGGTACAGGGGGTCTCGGAGAGCTAAGAGTCTCTACACCAGTAGTGGTACAGGGGGTCTCGGAGAGCTAAGAGTCTCTACACCAGTAGTGGTACAGGGGGTCTCGGAGAGCTAAGAGTCTCTACACCAGTAGTGGTACAGGGGGTCTCAGAGAGCTAAGAGTCTCTACACCAGTAGTGGTACAGGGGGTCTCAGAGAGCTAAGAGTCTCTACACCAGTAGTGGTACAGGGGGTCTCAGAGAGCTAAGAGTCTCTACACCAGTAGTGGTACAGGGGGTCTCAGAGAGCTAAGAGTCTCTACACCAGTAGTGGTACAGGGGGTCTCGGAGAGCTAAGAGTCTCTACACCAGTAGTGGTACAGGGGTCTCAGCGAGCTAAGAGTCTCTACACCAGTAGTGGTACAGGGGGTCTCGGAGAGCTAAGAGTCTCTACACCAGTAGTGGTACAGGGGGTCTCGGAGAGCTAAGAGTCTCTACACCAGTAGTGGTACAGGGGGTCTCAGAGAGCTAAGAGTCTCTACACCAGTAGTGGTACAGGGGGTCTCAGAGAGCTAAGAGTCTCTACACCAGTAGTGGTACAGGGGGTCTCAGAGAGCTAAGAGTCTCTACACCAGTAGTGGTACAGGGGGTCTCAGAGAGCTAAGAGTCTCTACACCAGTAGTGGTACAGGGGGTCTCGGAGAGCTAAGAGTCTCTACACCAGTAGTGGTACAGGGGTCTCAGCGAGCTAAGAGTCTCTACACCAGTAGTGGTACAGGGGGTCTCGGAGAGCTAAGAGTCTCTACACCAGTAGTGGTACAGGGGGTCTCGGAGAGATAAGAGTCTCTACACCAGTAGTGGTACAGGGGTCTCGGAGAGCTAAGAGTCTCTACACCAGTAGTGGTACAGGGGGTCTCGGAGAGCTAAGAGTCTCTACATCAGTAGTGGTACAGGGGGTCTCGGAGAGCTAAGAGTCTCTACACCAGTAGTGGTACAGGGGGTCTCGGAGAGCTAAGAGTCTCTACACCAGTAGTGGTACAGGGGGTCTCGGAGAGCTAAGAGTATCTACACCAGTAGTGGTACAGGGGGTCTCAGAGAGCTAAGAGTCTCTACACCAGTAGTGGTACAGGGGGTCTCAGAGAGCTAAGAGTCTCTACACCAGTAGTGGTACAGGGGGTCTCAGAGAGCTAAGAGTCTCTACACCAGTAGTGGTACAGGGGTCTCAGAGAGCTAAGAGTCTCTACACCAGTAGTGGTACAGGGGGTCTCGGAGAGCTAAGAGTCTCTACACCAGTAGTGGTACAGGGGGTCTCGGAGAGCTAAGAGTCTCTACACCAGTAGTGGTACAGGGGGTCTCGGAGAGCTAAGAGTCTCTACACCAGTAGTGGTACAGAGGGTCTCGGAGAGCTAAGAGTCTCTACACCAGTAGTGGTACAGGGTGTCTCGGAGAGCTAAGAGTCTCTACACCAGTAGTGGTAAAGGGGGTCTCAGAGAGCTAAGAGTCTCTACACCAGTAGTGGTACAGGGGGTCTCAGAGAGCTAAGAGTCTCTACACCAGTAGTGGTACAGGGAGTCTCGGAGAGCTAAGAGTCTCTACACCAGTAGTGGTACAGGGAGTCCCGGAGAGCTAAGAGTCTCTACACCAGTAGTGGTACAGGGAGTCTCGGAGAGCTAAGAGCCTCTACACCAGTAGAGGTACAGGGAGTCTCGGAGAGCTAAGAGTCTCTACACCAGTAGTGGTACAGGGGGTCTCGGAGAGCTAAGAGTCTCTACACCAGTAGTGGTACAGGGAGTCTCGGAGAGCTAAGAGTCTCTACACCAGTAGTGGTACAGGGAGTCTCGGAGAGCTAAGAGTCTCTACACCAGTAGTGGTACAGGGAGTCTCGGAGAGCTAAGAGTCTCTACACCAGTAGTGGTAAAGGGGGTCTCGGAGAGCTAAGAGTCTCTACACCAGTAGTGGTACAGGGAGTCTCGGAGAGCTAAGAGTCTCTACACCAGTAGTGGTACAGGGACCACAAGTGTTTTATGAGATATATGATTAGATATATGATGTTATATATGATTAGATATATGATTAGATATATGATTAGATATGTGTCTGTATTAATTCTACAGATGATTCAGAATACACCATAATGTCATGTAAGGTTTGGACTTAGATTCTATCTAAAACCCAGCCTGTTGTTATTCTTAGAAACGCATATCTAATCCCCACTGCTGTACAGTACTGTTATGATGTTTTAGCAGACACTTGATAGGCACAATAACATTCATTATTCTGCTACGATGTTGACTACATTACTACCATTACGGCAATCCTAGCCTGGATAATGCATGATAATGATAGAGTTGGAGAAGACGGGGAATTAACTGTACAGTCCTGACCACAATGAAGTGCAGAACAGAAGAAAGCCTGTTGATATACACTGCATTCGGAAAGTACTCAGACCCCTTGACTTTTTCCACATTTTATTACGTTACAGCCTTATTCTAAAATTGATTCAATACATTTTCCCCCCCTCATCAATCTACACACAATACCCCAAAATGACAAAGTGAAAACAGGTTTTTAGATTTTTTTTGCAAATGTATTAAAAATAAAAAACAGAAATACCTTATTTACATAATTATTCAGACCCTTTAATATGAGACTCGAAATTGAGCTCAGGTGCATCCTGTTTCCATTGATCCTTGAGATGTTTCTACAATTTACCTATTTTACCCGTGGTCAATTTAATTGACTGGACATGATTTGTAAAGGCACACACCTGTCTACAGGCTTCCACAGTTGACAGTGCATGTCAGAGCAAAAAGCAGGCCATGAGGTCAAAGGAATTGCACGTAGAGTTCCGAGACAGGATTGTATCCAGGTACAGACCAACAAAAATGTCTGCATCGTTAAAGGTCTCCAAGAACACAGTGGTCTCCATTACTTTTAAATGGAAGACATTTGGAACCTCCGATACTTTTTCCTAGTGCTGGCCACTTGGCCAAACTGAGCAATTGGTGGAGAAGGGCCTTGGCCAGGGAGGTGACCAAGAAGCAGATGGTCACCCTGACAGAGCTCCAGAGTTCCTCTATGGAGATGGGAGAATCTTCCAGAAGGACAACCACATCTGCAGCACTCCACCAATCAGGCCTTTATGGTAGAGTGTCCAGAAGGAAGCTACTCTTTAGCAAAAAGTACAGAACAGCCCGCTTGGAGTTTGCCAAAAGGCACCTAAAGGACTCTCAGACCATGGGAAACAATTATCTGGTCAATAAACCAAGCTTGAATGCCAAGCATCAAGTCTGGAGGAAACTTGGCACTGTCCTTGCGGTGAAGCATGGTGGTGGCAGAATCGTGCTGTGGGGGTGTTTTTCAGATAGCAGGGACTGGGAGACTTGTCAGGATTGAGGGAAAGATGAACAGAGAAAAGTACAGAGAGATCCTAGATGAAAACCTGCTCCAGAGCACACAGGACCTCAGACTAGGGTGAAGGTTCACCTTCCAACAGGACAATGACCCTGAGTACACAGCCAACACAACGCAGGAGTGGCTTCGGGACAAGTCTCTTAATGAACTTGAGTGGCCCAGCCAGAGTCCGGACTTGAACCCAATCGAACATCTCTGGAGAGACCCTAAAATAGCTGTGCAGCGATTCTCCCCATCCAACCTGACAGAGCTTAAGAGGATATGCACAGAAGAATGTGAAAAACTCCACAGGTTTGCCGAGCTTGTAGCTTCATTCCCAAGACTACCCGAGGCTATAATCACTGCAAAAAGGTGCTTCAACAAAACTAAATCAATTCAAATCAAATGTATTTATATAGCCCTTCGTACATCAGCTGATATCTCAAAGTGCTGTACAGAAGCCCAGCCTAAAACCCCAAACAGCATGCAATGCAGGTGTTGAAGCACGTTGACTAGGAAAAACTCCCTAGAAAGGCCAAACCCTAGGAAGAAACCTAGAGAGGAACCAGGCTATGAGGGGTGGCAAGTCCTCTTCTGGCTGTGCCGGGTGGAGATTATAACAGAACATGGCCAAGATGTTCAAATGTTCATAAATGACCAGCATGGTCAAATAATAGGTCTGGGACAGGTAGCACGTCCGGTGAACAGGTCAGGATTCCATAGCCGCAGGCAGAACAGTTGAAACTGGAGCAGCAGCATGGCCAGGTGGACTGGGGACAGCAAGGAGTCATCATGCCAGGTAGTCCTGAGGCATAGTCCTAGGGCTCAGGTCCTCCGAGAGAGAGAAAGAAAGAGAGAATTAGAGAGAGCATACTTAAATTCACACAGGACACCGGATAAGACAGGAGAAGTACTCCAGATATAACAAACTGACCCTAGCCCCCCGACACATAAATTACTGCAGCATAAATACTGGAGGCTGAGACAGGAGGGGTCAGGAGACACTGTGGCCCCATCCGATGATACCCCCGGACAGGGCCAAACAGGAAGGATATAACCCCACCCACTTTGCCAAAGCACAGCCTCCACACCACTAGAGGGATATCTTCAACCACCAACTTACCATCCTGAGACAAGGCCGAGTATAGCCCACAAAGATCTCCACCCCGCCACAACCCAAGGGGGGGCGCCAACCCAGACAGGAAGATCACAACTACTGAGTAAAGGGTCTGAACGTAAATGTGATATTTCAGTGTTTATATTTTGTTATTATGGGATATGGCGTGTAAATTGATGAGGGGGAAAAAACAATTTAATCAATTTAGAATGAGGCTGTGATGTAACAAAATATGGAAAAAGTCTGAATATATGCCCTGAATGCCTCTGCTGATCCTACAGCTATTGTTGGCAATTGTCATGTGCCTACGAACCAGATTTATACTGTTAGCACTGAGGGGCGGTGTGCTCTAGTAAGAAGTCCACTGTGTGCAGCTCACCCTGCGCTAACATAAATAACATGAGCATGTCTACTTCTGCTATCATTCCTAGTAAAGCAATTAAAACAATCAAGCATCCCAGAAAAGTGCTAAAAACAGCCCACATTAACATATGTAGCTTAAGAAACAAGGTTCATGAACTCAGTCATTTGCTAGTAACAGATGACACTCATATTCTCTAAACCTCACTTAGATACATTTGATGATACAGTGGTAGAAATACAAGGTTATAACATCTACAGAAAAGACAGAAATGCCAAAGGTGGAGGTGTTGCTGTTTATATTCAGAACCACATTACTGTAAAGTATCTGGATAACGGATGAAATGCTTGATAATGAATGTGATATCAACAGAGGTACATTTTCTAAATATTGACTGGCTTTCATCAGGCTGCCAACTCAAGAGAAAGCTTCAAACTGTAACCAGAGCCTGCAACCTGATTCATGTTATCAGTCAACCTACCAGGGTAGTTACAAATAGCACAGGAATAAAAATCATCAACATGTTTTGATCACATCTTTACTAATGCTGCAGAAATGTGCTTTAAAGCAGCATCCAAATCCATCAGATCAACTTATAGTAGCCATATCTAGGAAAACCAAAAGTTCCAAAAGCTTGGCCTAATATAGTGTATAAGAAGTCATACAATAAGTTTTATAGTGATTCTTATGTTGATGCGGATGACTCAACACTATACACGTCAGCTACTACAGCGACTGAAATGACTGCAACACTCAACATAGAGCTGCAGTTAGTTTCAGAATGGGTGGCACAAAGAGGCCACAAAGAGGGACTTAAGAAAATTGCAATTGGCTCAGAACAGGGCAGCACGGCTGGCCCTTGGATGTATACTAATATAGCTAATATTACTATATAGATACTATATATAGCCATGTCTACATGGAACTCTATTCCACAGTACTACATAGAGCCATGTCTATATGGAACTCTATTCCACAGTACTACATAGAGCCATGACTACATGGAACTCTATTCCACAGTACCACATAGAGCCATGACTACATGGAACTCTATTCCACAATACTACATAGAGCCATGACTACATGGAACTCTATTCCACAGTACTACATAGAGCCATGACTACATGGAACTCTATTCCACAGTACTACATAGAGCCATGACTACATGGAACTCTATTCCACAGTACTACATAGAGCCATGACTACATGGAACTCTATTCCACAGTACTACATAGAGCCATGACTACATGGAACTCTATTCCACAGTACTACATAGAGCCATGACTACATGGAACTCTATTCCACAGTACTACATAGAGCCATGACTACATGGAACTCTATTCCACAGTACTACATAGAGCCATGACTACATGGAACTCTATTCCACAGTACTACATAGAGCCATGACTACATGGAACTCTATTCCACAGTTCTACATAGAGCCATGACTACATGGAACTCTATTCCACAGTACTACATAGAGCCATGACTACATGGAACTCTATTCCACAGTACTACATAGAGCCATGACCACATGGAACTCTATTCCACAGTACTACATAGAACCATGACTACATGGAACTCTATTCCACAGTACTACATAGAGCCATGACTACATGGAACTCTATTCCACAGTACTACATAGAACCATGACTACATGGAACTCTATTCCACATCAGGTAACTGACGAAAGCAGTAGAATCAGATTTAAAAACAGGTAAAAATACACCTTATGGAACAGCAGGGACTGTGAAGAGACACACAATATCATACACACTATACACACACGTACACATTCATTTTGTGTTGGGCACACACTTAATGTGTTGTGAAATCTGTTGTGAATGTATTGTCATGTTTTTTTTAAATGGTATAAACTGTCTTAATTTTGCTGGACCAGCTTTCAGTTGCTCTAAAATATCCCCAGCATTCATAGTGAAACTGGCACTTTGGCTCACGTTTTTTAAGGATACACTTCAGATATTTCCAAATTCTCCCATCTCAGTGCAAGCAATCAAAGACAAGACAGGTCAATTACCAATCCTGAAGATAGGGTTTGAAAATAGAAGAGCACTGACCTTAACCAGTCAAAATTGTAAACGGGAATGCATTTGACAATTGAGCTGGCTTAAACACCAGCTAAAAATACCTGAACCCTGAATGTTGTATAGGTTGGCTGTGGTAATAAACTACATAATATACCCTTGTTGAGATGATGACACAAGCATTATGGCAGCCTCTTGGTGTAAAACTTCTCCTTCAATAAAACATTGTGAAATGTCCTGTTCCCGATCCCTTCCTACAGGTATATGAAGTACCTCTACCCTTACGAATGTGAAAAGAGGGGTCTGAGCTCCCCCGGAGAGCTCCAGGCAGCTATCGACAGTAACCGCCGTGAGGGACGTCGTCAGAGCTACGGGTCGGCCATCTTTAACTACTCTCCAATGGGGACAACCTCCATCGTCTCCTCCTCCAAGATGAACATGCCTCACTTGGCCATGTCCACCCTCAATGGAGCACATGTGACCCAGGGACACAGCATCAAGAAAGGTGAGACACAGAGCACTGTTTCATGTCATGTGACCAGGAAGAAGATGCTGTGCTGCAGTTGTGGCTACCATAGGGACGGTGTTGTGTATAATTCATTCCTGCATCAGACTGGCACCCAGACTAGCATAGGGATGGTGTTGTTTGTTGCTCACTGATTTGAAAGACATGTGTGTCCATGAGCTGACTGTTGAAATGAATGACACAGGATGGAGTGAAGACACAATGTTCAGGAAATTTGATTTCCTTGTAAAAAAAAAAAAAAAATGAATAACCTCCTCTCATAATTTGACCTGTCATGCTGTAATTTCCCACAAAGTTTGAATATCAAACCGGACATTACCACTGCATGAGAAAACACCTGTACTGACGACCACAGGAACTTCCTGAGCCTACTTCCTAATCCTACAGTAGCCGACAGAATGCCCAACTTGTACTGACGACCACAGGAACTTCCTGAGCCTACAGTAGCCTACAGAATGCCCAACTTGTACTGACGACCACAGGAACTTCCTGAGCCTAATTCCTGAGCCTACAGCAGCCTACAGAATGCCCAACTTGTACTGACGACCCCAGGAACTTCCTGAGCCTAATTCCTGAGCCTACAGTAGCCTACAGAATGCCCAACTTGTACTGACGACCTCAGGAACTTCCTGAGCCTACTTCCTGAGCCTACAGTAGCCGACAGAATGCCCAACTTGTACTGACGACCACAGGAACTTCCTGAGCCTACAGTAGCCTACAGAATGCCCAACTTGTACTGACGACCACAGGAACTTCCTGAGCCTAATTCCTGAGCCTACAGCAGCCTACAGAATGCCCAACTTGTACTGACGACCCCAGGAACTTCCTGAGCCTAATTCCTGAGCCTACAGTAGTCTACAGAATGCCCAACTTGTACTGACGACCACAGGAACTTCCTGAGCCTAATTCCTGAGCCTACAGTAGCCTACAGAATGCCCAACTTGTACTGACGACCTCAGGAACTTCCTGAGCCTACTTCCTGAGCCTACAGTAGCCGACAGAATGCCCAACTTGTACTGACGACCACAGGAACTTCCTGAGCCTACAGTAGCCTACAGAATGCCCAACTTGTACTGACGACCACAGGAACTTCCTGAGCCTAATTCCTGAGCCTACAGCAGCCTACAGAATGCCCAACTTGTACTGACGACCACAGGAACTTCCTGAGCCTAATTCCTGAGCCTACAGTAGTCTACAGAATGCCCAACTTGTACTGACGACCACAGGAACTTCCTGAGCCTAATTCCTGAGCCTACAGTAGCCTACAGAATGCCCAACTTGTACTGACGACCACAGGAACTTCCTGAGCCTAATTCCTGAGCCTACAGTAGCCTACAGAATGCCCAACTAAGTATTCTCCTTTAAAACGCTCTCTTGGAAAAAAGTGATTTTTAATCTCAATGAGACTAACCTGGTTTAAAAAAAATCTCTGTTTTATCCCAGAGGATGGTCTGATGGCGGGCTGTCTGTCGGGTCGTGTGGGGGGGACACCCATGTCTCTGGGAGGTCACCCCCAAGCTGTGGCAGCTCAGGAGGCTGCAGGGCTACAGGCTGCAGCGTTGGAGCAGCTGAGGGAGAAGCTGGAGAGCGGGGAGCCGCCGGAGAAGATGGGGATGGCCGAGGAGCAACAGAGACTCATGCAGCACGCGGTGCAGCAGAACCTCCTCGCCATGGCAACACAGCTTCCCATGAACATCAAGATCAACAACCGAGCTGAGCGGATGAGAGGTGAGATAAACCAACGCTAAAGTTACTAATGATGCTATTCTGAATACCTGCGGTGTCTGGAATGATACCCTATTCTCTATACAGTGCACTACTTGGGTGCCATTTCGGACACAGATACTAAAATGTGTTTATCTGTTATTATGTCCTGAGGTGAGACAAATCAACACAGTTACACCTTATTAATGTGGATTTATGCGTATCTGATATTATGAATAGAGGATGTGTCTGAAACCCTATGAAACCCGGGATGACCGACGGGGTGTTGTGTGGGGTGCTCCTCCTCCGTTGTAAAAAATATTATGGAAGTTATAGAAATGTATTTATTAAATGTTACCTTCGTTTTCGCCACGTTTATTATATTACAGACACTTTGATGCATGCTTTTAAACTAGATTATGTCAGCTAAACATAAAAATAAAATATATTTTTTAAGATATTTAAATGTTAAAAAATTGAATTCTTCTGGAAACATTTTAATTGAAATACTGTAAAATGTAATTCATTCCTATGGAGGACTGCTCCCACTGGAGAGAGCCAATATGGCCGACGGGTGGCTTTTAAATCTCTCAATGGCCAATACATAGCATCAGAGTTTAGATACATCATAGCATCAGAGTTTAAATACATCATAGCATCAGAGTTTAAATACATCATAGCATCAGAGTTTAGATACATCATAGCATCAGAGTTTAGATACATCATAGCATCAGAGTTTAGATACATCATAGCATCAGAGTTTAGATACATCATAGCATCAGAGTTTAGATACATCATAGCATCAGAGTTTAAATACATCATTGGTCAGAAATGGCACCATACTTCCTATATAGTGCACTTCTTTGACAAATCAACACGATAAGTATGACACACACACATATGTATCTGTTATTGTGAATACAGGTTAAAATGGCAACCACTTCTCTATATAATGTGGTACTTTTGACCAGAGCCTGAGGACAGGGCTCCCAATTACATTCAACTGACCTGTCTCTAGCTATAGGGAACAGGACAGGGCTCCCAATTACATTCAACTGACCTGTCTCCAGCTATAGGGAACAGGACAGGGCTCCCAATTACATTCAACTGACCTGTCTCCAGCTATAGGGAACAGGACAGGGCTCCCAATTACATTCAACTGACCTGTCTCCAGCTATAGGGAACAGGACAGGGCTCTCAATTACATTCAACTGACCTGTCTCCAGCTATAGGGAACAGGACAGGGCTCCCAATTACATTCAACTGACCTGCCTCTAGCTATAGGGAACAGGGCAGGGCTCCCAATTACATTCAACTGGGAGATGATTGTTCCTTGAGCGAATGGTCAGGGGGTCGGAAAATAGTTATAAAATAATAATAATAACACTGCAGGAACCCCAAACAGATACAGTGCCTTCAGAAAGTATTCACACACCATTACTTTTTTTTCCACATTTTACACCCTGAATTTTTTCATTAAATTATTAAATTGTGATTAAATTGTGTCACTGGCCTAAACACAATACCCCAAAATATCAAAGTGGAATGATGTTTTTAGAGATGTTTAGAAAAAAAAAGAAAAAAAATGAAAAGCTTAAAGGTCTTGAGTCAATATGTATTTAACCCCATTGTTATGGCAAGCAGGAACAATGTGCTTATGAAGTCAGATAATACTGCACGTTGCATGGATTCACTCTGTCTGCAATAATAGTGTTCTAACATGATTTTTGAATGACTTCGTCATCTCTGTAACCCACACATACAATTATAGTAAGGTCTGTAAGGTCCCTCAGTCGAACAATGAATTTCTAGCCCAGATTCAATCACAAAGACCAGGGACATTTCAATGCCTTACAAAGAAGGGCACCTATTAATAGATAAAATAAAGCAGACATTGAATATCACTTTGAACATGGTGAAGTTATTAATTACACGTTGGATGGTGTATCAACACACCCAGTCACTACAAAGGCACAAGCGTCCTTCCTAACTCAGTTGCCGGAGAGGAAGGAAACCACTCAGGGATTTCACCATGAGGCCAATGGTGACTTTAAAACAGTTGCAGAGTTTAATAGCTTTGATAGAAAACTGAGGATGGATCAACAACATTGTAGTTACCGCACAATACTTACCTAAATGACAAGAGAGAAAAGGAAGCCTGTACAGAATAATAATATTCCAAAACATGCATTTCTGCACTAAGACACTAAAGTAAAACTGCAAAAAATATGTCAAAGAAATGAACGATAAGTCCTGAGTAGAAAGTGTTATGTTTGGGGCAAATCCAACACAACACATCACTGAGTACCACTCTTCATATTTTAAAGCATGGTGGTGGCTGCATCATGTTATGTGTATGCTTGTCATCGGCAAGGACTAGGAAGTTGTTTAGGATTAAAAAAAAAACGTAATAGAGTTAAGCACAGGCAACATCCTTGAGGAAAACCTGATTCAGTCGGCTTTCCACCAGACACTGGGAGACAAATTTACCTTTCAGCAGGACAATAACCTCAAACACAAGCCCAAATATACACTGGAGTTGCTTACCAAGACGACATTGAATGTTCCTGAGTGGCCTAGTTACAGTTTAGACTTAAATCAGCTTGAAAATCTATGGCAATACTTGAAAATTGCTGTCTAGCAATGATCAACAACCAACTTGACGGAGATTGAATAATTTAAGAAAGAATAACGGGCAAATGTTGTACAATCCAGGTGTGCAAAGCTCTTAGACTTACCCAGAAAGACTCACAGCTGTAATCACTGCCAAAGGTGATTCTAACGTGTGTTGACTCAGGGGTGTGAATACTTATGTAGGTATTCTGAGGATGGTAGCTGACTCTATAGCCACTCATACCTGTCATATCTTTAATCTGAGCCTAGAGGAAAGTCTTTGTGCTCAGGCCTGGAGGGAAGCCAAAGTCATTCCGCTAACCAAGAGTGGTAAAGCGGTCTGTACTGGTTCTAACAGCAGACCTAAAAGTTTGTGTTTGACCAAATACAATGCTATTTCTCTGGAAACAAATTAACAACAGACTTTCAGCATGCTTATAGAGAAGGGCACTCAACATGTACTGCACTGACACATCTGACTGGTGATTGGTTGAAAGAAATCGATAATAAGAAGATTGTGCGAGCTGTACTGTTAGATTTCAGTGCAGCCTTTAATATTATTGACCCTAACCTGTTGTTGAAAAAAACGTATGTGTTATGGCTATTCACCCTCTGCCATATCGTGGATACAGAGCTACCTATGTAATAGAACTCAAAGGGTTTTCGTTAATGGAAGCTTCTCTAATGTCAAACATGTAAAGTGTGGTGTACCGCAGGGCAGCTCTCTAGACCCTCTACTCTTTTCTTTTTTTACCAATGACCTGCCGCTGGCATTAAACAAAGCATGTGTGTCCATGTATGCTGATGATTCAACCATATACGCACCAGCAACCACAGCTAATGAAGTCACTGAAACCTTTAACAAAGAGTTGCAGTCTGTTTTGGAATGGGTGTCCAGTAATAAACTGGTCCTGAACATCTCTAAAACTAAGAGCATTGTATTTGGTACAAATCATTCCTTCAGTTCTAGACCTCAGCTGAATCAAGGAACAAATGGTGTGGCTGTTGAACAAGTTGAGGAGATTAAATGACTTGGCGTTACCTTAGATTGTAAACTGTCATGGTCAATGGTTGTAAAGATGGGGAGAGGTCTGTCCGCAATAAAGAGATGCTCTGCTTTTTTGACACCACACTCCAAAAAGCAAGTCCTGCAGGCTGTAGTTTTATCTAATCTTGATTATTGTGCAGTCGTGTGGTTCAGTGCTGCAAGGAAAGACCTAGTTAAGCTGCAGCTGGCCCAGAACAGAGCGGCACGTTTTGCTCTTAATTGTAATCGGGGCGGCAGGGTAGTCTAGTGGTTAGAGCATTGGACTAGTAACCGAAAGGTTGCAAGTTCAAATCCCTGAGCTGACAAAGTACAAAATCTGTCTTTCTGCCCCTGAACAAGGCAGTTAACCCACTGTTCCTAGGCCGTCATTGAAAATAAGAATTTGTTCTTAACTGACTTGCCTAGTTAAATAAAGAAAAAAATAAAATCAGAGGGCCGATATAAATACTATGCATGCCAGTCTGTCTTGGCTAAGAGTTGAGGAGAGACTGACTGCGTTATTTATACATTTTAGAAGAAACATCAATGTGTTGAAAATCCTAAATTGTTTGCATAGTCATCTTACACATTTTTCTGACACACACACTTATCCCTCCAGACGTGCCACCAGGGGTCTTTTCATAGTCCCCAAATCCAGAACAAATTCAAGAAAGCGTACAGTATTATATAGAGCCCTAATTGCATGGAACTTCCTTCCATCTCATATTGCTCAAATAAACAGCAAACCTGGTTTCAAAAAAACAGATAAAGCAACACCTCGCGGCACAACGCCTCGCGGCACAACGCCTCGCGGCACAACGCCTCGCGGCACAACGCCTCGCGGCACATCGCCTCTCCCCAATCTGACCTAGATAGTTTGTGTCTATGTATTGATATGTAGACTATGTGTGCCTTTACATTTTTTCATATGTAGTTCTGTCCTTGAGCTGTTCATGTCTATTAATGTTCTGTATTATGTCATTCTGTATTATGTTTCACGTTCTGTGTGGACACCAGGAAGAGTAGCTACTGCTTTTGCAACAGCCAATGGGGATCCTAAAAAAAAATACCAAAAATACAAAATTAAATATTTTTGTATTCAATTTTGAATACTTTTGAAAAACATTTCTAAAAACACGTTTTCACTTTGTCATTTTGGGTGTAGATGGGTGAGGAATTTTTTGTTGTTGATTTAATCCATTTTCCAATTCAGGCCGTAACACAACAAGATATGCAATAGGTTATGGAATACTTTCTGAAGTAATTTAACAAAAACAGAATCATTTCAAACCTTGATTACATTGGGATACGATCACATATACCTACCTCTCTATTTAAACGTGGAGATACTTGGGAACAGATTTCCTGACTTAAAAATCATGTTGATTTCCTGGTGATTTTACAGGCTTTTATGTCCAATGACAAAAATTATCATTCAAGCGTTTTCCTTTATTTTTACTATTTTCTACATTGTAGAATAATAGTGAAGACATCAAAACTATGAAATAACACATATGGAATCATGTAGTAACCAAAAAAGTACTAAACAAATCAAAATATATATTAGATTCTTCACCCTTTGCCACCCTTTGCCTTGATGACAGTTTTGCTCTCTCTCTTTTTAGATCAGAAATGATTGGGGAACCCTGGAACAGGGTGTAATTTCAGACACATCCACAGTTACTAATGTGAATACACATGTTTATTCATTGTTATGCTCTTATAATGTTGTAATATTAATGCAATTATGATGTATAACTGTGACACACACATTAATCATTTCAAAACCCACAGAGAAGCATTTGGAGAAAAAAAGTATTGTAATTCCCTTACTATGTATTCCAGTGGGTTCTATAACACATCCTGTTTAATATCCAACTCAATCTACAGTGGGGTTCTATAACACATCCTGTTTAATATCCAACTAATCCAACTCAATCTACAGTGGGTTCTATAACACATCCTGTTTAATATCCAACTCAATCTACAGTGGGTTCTATAACACATCCTGTTTAATATCCAACTCAATCTACAGTGGGTTCTGTAACACATCCTGTTTAATATCCAACTAATCCAACTCAATCTACAGTGGGTTCTATAACACATCCTGTTTAATATCCAACTCAATCTACAGTGGGTTCTATAACACATCCTGTTTAATATCCAACTAATCCAACTCAATCTACAGTGGGTTCTATAACACACCCTGTTTAATATCCAACTCAATCTACAGTGGGTTCTATAACACATCCTGTTTAATATCCAACTAATCCAACTCAATCTACAGTGGGTTCTATAACACACCCTGTTTAATATCCAACTCAATCTACAGTGGGTTCTATAACACATCCTGTTTAATATCAAACTAATCCAACTCAATCTACAGTGGGGTTCTATAAACATCCTGTTTAATATCCAACTCAATCTACAGTGGGTTCTATAACACATCCTGTTTAATATCCAACTAATCCATCTCAATCTACAGTGGGTTCTATAACACATCCTGTTTAATATCCAACTAATCCAACTCAATCTACAGTGGGTTCTATAACACATCCTGTTTAATATCCAACTAATCCAACTCAATCTACAGTGGGTTCTGTAACACATCCTGTTTAATATCCAACTAATCCAACTCAATCTACAGTGGGTTCTATAACACATCCTGTTTAATATCCAACTAATCCAACTCAATCTACAGTGGGGTTCTATAACACATCCTGTTTAATATCCAACTCAATCTACAGTGGGTTCTATAACACATCCTGTTTAATATCCAACTAATCCAACTCAATCTACAGTGGGGTTCTATAACACATCCTGTTTAATATCCAACTAATCCAACTCAATCTACAGTGGGTTCTGTAACACATCCTGTTTAATATCCAACTAATCCAACTCAATCTACAGTGGGTTCTATAACACATCCTGTTTAATATCCAACTAATCCAACTCAATCTACAGTGGGTTCTATAACACATCCTGTTTAATATCCAACTAATCCAACTCAATCTACAGTGGGGTTCTATAACACATCCTGTTTAATATCCAACTCAATCTACAGTGGGGTTCTATAACACATCCTGTTTAATATCCAACTCAATCTACAGTGGGTTCTATAACACATCCTGTTTAATATCCAACTAATCCAACTCAATCTACAGTGGGTTCTATAACACATCCTGTTTAATATCCAACTAATCCAACTCAATCTACAGTGGGTTCTATAACACATCCTGTTTAATATCCAACTAATCCAACTCAATCTACAGTGGGTTCTATAACACATCCTGTTTAATATCCAACTAATCCAACTCAATCTACAGTGGGTTCTGTAACACATCCTGTTTAATATCCAACTAATCCAACTCAATCTACAGTGGGTTCTATAACACATCCTGTTTAATATCCAACTAATCCATCTCAATCTACAGTGGGTTCTATAACACATCCTGTTTAATATCCATCTAATCCAACTCAATCTACAGTGGGTTCTGTAACACATCCTGTTTAATATCCAACTAATCCAACTCAATCTACAGTGGGTTCTATAACACATCCTGTTTGATATCCAACTAATCCAACTCAATCTACAGTGGGTTCTATAACACATCCTGTTTAATATCCAACTAATCCAACTCAATCTACAGTGGGTTCTGTAACACATCCTGTTTAATATCCAACTAATCCAACTCAATCTACAGTGGGTTCTATAACACATCCTGTTTAATATCCAACTAATCCAACTCAATCTACAGTGGGTTCTATAACACATCCTGTTTGATATCCAACTAATCCAACTCAATCTACAGTGGGTTCTATAACACATCCTGTTTAATATCCAACTCAATCTACAGTGGGTTCTGTAACACATCCTGTTTAATATCCAACTCAATCTACAGTGGGTTCTATAACACATCCTGTTTAATATCCAACTCAATCTACAGTGGGTTCTATAACACATCCTGTTTAATATCCAACTCAATCTACAGTGGGTTCTGTAACACATCCTGTTTAATATCCAACTAATCCAACTCAATCTACAGTGGGTTCTATAACACATCCTGTTTAATATCCAACTCAATCTACAGTGGGTTCTGTAACACATCCTGCTTAATATCCAACTAATCCAACTCAATCTACAGTGGGTTCTGTAACACATCCTGTTTAATATCCAACTAATCCAACTCAATCTACAGTGGGTTCTATAACACATCCTGTTTAATATCCAACTCAATCTACAGTGGGTTCTGTTACACATCCTGTTTAATATCCAACTAATCCAACTCAATCTACAGTGGGTTCTGTAACACATCCTGTTTAATATCCAACTAATCCAACTCAATCTACAGTGGGTTCTGTAACACATCCTGTTTAATATCCAACTAATCCAACTCAATCTACAGTGGGTTCTATAACACATCCTGTTTAATATCCAACTCAATCTACAGTGGGTTCTGTAACACATCCTGTTTAATATCCAACTAATCCAACTCAATCTACAGTGGGTTCTATAACACATCCTGTTTAATATCCAACTAATCCAACTCAATCTACAGTGGGTTCTATAACACATCCTGTTTAATATCCAACTCAATCTACAGTGGGTTCTATAACACATCCTGTTTAATATCCAACTCAATCTACAGTGGGTTCTATAACACATCCTGTTTAATATCCAACTAATCCAACTCAATCTACAGTGGGTTCTGTAACACATCCTGTTTAATATCCAACTCAATCTACAGTGGGTTCTGTAACACATCCTGTTTAATATCCAACTAATCCAACTCAATCTACAGTGGGTTCTGTAACACATCCTGTTTAATATCCAACTAATCCAACTCAATCTACAGTGGGTTCTATAACACATCCTGTTTAATATCCAACTAATCCAACTCAATCTACAGTGGGTTCTATAACACATCCTGTTTAATATCCAACTAATCCAACTCAATCTACAGTGGGTTCTATAACACATCCTGTTTAATATCCAACTCAATCTACAGTGGGTTCTATAACACATCCTGTTTAATATCCAACTAATCCAACTCAATCTACAGTGGGTTCTATAACACATCCTGTTTAATATCCAACTAATCCAACTCAATCTACAGTGGGTTCTATAACACATCCTGTTTAATATCCAACTAATCCAACTCAATCTACAGTGGGTTCTATAACACATCCTGCTTAATATCCAACTAATCCAACTCAATCTACAGTGGGTTCTATAACACATCCTGTTTAATATCCAACTAATCCATCTCAATCTACAATGGGTTCTATAACACATCCTGTTTAATATCCAACTAATCCAACTCAATCTACAGTGGGTTCTATAACACATCCTGTTTAATATCCAACTCAATCTACAGTGGGTTCTATAACACATCCTGTTTAATATCCAACTAATCCAACTCAATCTACAGTGGGTTCTGTAACACATCCTGTTTAATATCCAACTAATCCAACTCAATCTACAGTGGGTTCTATAACACATCCTGTTTAATATCCAACTCAATCTACAGTGGGGTTCTATAACACATCCTGTTTAATATCCAACTCAATATACAGTGGGTTCTATAACACATCCTGTTTAATATCCAACTCAATCTACAGTGGGTTCTATAACACATCCTGTTTAATATCCAACTCAATCTACAGTGGGTTCTGTAACACATCCTGCTTAATATCCAACTAATCCAACTCAATCTACAGTGGGTTCTATAACACATCCTGTTTAATATCCAACTAATCCAACTCAATCTACAGTGGGTTCTGTAACACATCCTGCTTAATATCCAACTAATCCAACTCAATCTACAGTGGGTTCTATAACACATCCTGTTTAATATCCAACTCAATCTACAGTGGGTTCTGTAACACATCCTGTTTAATATCCAACTCAATCTACAGTGGGTTCTATAACACATCCTGTTTAATATCCAACTAATCCAACTCAATCTACAGTGGGTTCTATAACACATCCTGTTTAATATCCAACTCAATCTACAGTGGGTTCTATAACACATCCTGTTTAATATCCAACTAATCCAACTCAATCTACAGTGGGTTCTATAACACATCCTGTTTAATATCCAACTAATCCAACTCAATCTACAGTGGGTTCTATAACACATCCTGTTTAATATCCAACTAATCCAACTCAATCTACAGTGGGTTCTATAACACATCCTGTTTAATATCCAACTAATCCAACTCAATCTACAGTGGGTTCTATAACACATCCTGCTTAATATCCAACTAATCCAACTCAATCTACAGTGGGTTCTATAACACATCCTGTTTAATATCCAACTAATCCATCTCAATCTACAGTGGGTTCTATAACACATCCTGTTTAATATCCAACTAATCCAACTCAATCTACAGTGGGTTCTATAACACATCCTGTTTAATATCCAACTCAATCTACAGTGGGTTCTATAACACATCCTGTTTAATATCCAACTAATCCAACTCAATCTACAGTGGGTTCTATAACACATCCTGTTTAATATCCAACTAATCCAACTCAATCTACAGTGGGTTCTGTAACACATCCTGTTTAATATCCAACTAATCCAACTCAATCTACAGTGGGTTCTATAACACATCCTGTTTAATATCCAACTAATCCAACTCAATCTACAGTGGGTTCTGTAACACATCCTGTTTAATATCCAACTAATCCAACTCAATCTACAGTGGGTTCTATAACACATCCTGTTTAATATCCAACTCAATCTACAGTGGGGTTCTATAACACATCCTGTTTAATATCCAACTCAATATACAGTGGGTTCTATAACACATCCTGTTTAATATCCAACTCAATCTACAGTGGGTTCTATAACACATCCTGTTTAATATCCAACTCAATCTACAGTGGGTTCTGTAACACATCCTGCTTAATATCCAACTAATCCAACTCAATCTACAGTGGGTTCTATAACACATCCTGTTTAATATCCAACTAATCCAACTCAATCTACAGTGGGTTCTGTAACACATCCTGTTTAATATCCAACTAATCCAACTCAATCTACAGTGGGTTCTATAACACATCCTGTTTAATATCCAACTAATCCAACTCAATCTACAGTGGGTTCTGTAACACATCCTGTTTAATATCCAACTAATCCAACTCAATCTACAGTGGGTTCTGTAACACATCCTGTTTAATATCCAACTAATCCAACTCAATCTACAGTGGGTTCTATAACACATCCTGTTTAATATCCAACTCAATCTACAGTGGGTTCTATAACACATCCTGTTTAATATCCAACTCAATCTACAGTGGGTTCTATAACACATCCTGTTTAATATCCAACTAATCCAACTCAATCTACAGTGGGTTCTATAACACATCCTGTTTAATATCCAACTAATCCAACTAAATATACAGTGGGTTCTATAACACATCCTGTTTAATATCCAACTCAATCTACAGTGAGTTCTATAACACATCCTGTTTAATATCCAACTAATCCAACTCAATCTACAGTGGGTTCTGTAACACATCCTGTTTAATATCCAACTAATCCAACTCAATCTACAGTGGGTTCTATAACACATCCTGTTTAATATCCAACTCAATCTACAGTGGGGTTCTATAACACATCCTGTTTAATATCCAACTCAATCTACAGTGGGTTCTATAACACATCCTGTTTAATATCCAACTCAATCTACAGTGGGTTCTATAACACATCCTGTTTAATATCCAACTAATCCAACTCAATCTACAGTGGGTTCTATAACACATCCTGTTTAATATCCAACTCAATCTACAGTGGGTTCTGTAACACATCCTGTTTAATATCCAACTAATCCAACTCAATCTACAGTGGGTTCTATAACACACCCTGTTTAATATCCAACTCAATCTACAGTGGGTTCTATAACACATCCTGTTTAATATCCAACTAATCCAACTCAATCTACAGTGGGTTCTATAACACATCCTGTTTAATATCCAACAAATCCAACTCAATCTACCGTGGGGTTCTATAACACACCCTGTTTAATATCCAACTCAATCTACAGTGGGTTCTATAACACATCCTGTTTAATATCCAACTAATCCAACTCAATCTACAGTGGGTTCTATAACACATCCTGTTTAATATCCAACTAATCCAACTCAATCTACAGTGGGTTCTGTAACACATCCTGTTTAATATCCAACTAATCCAACTCAATCTACAGTGGGTTCTGTAACACATCCTGTTTAATATCCAACTAATCCAACTCAATCTACAGTGGGTTCTATAACACATCCTGTTTAATATCCAACTAATCCAACTCAATCTACAGTGGGTTCTATAACACATCCTGTTTAATATCCAACTAATCCAACTCAATCTACAGTGGGTTCTATAACACATCCTGTTTAATATCCAACTAATCCAACTCAATCTACAGTGGGTTCTGTAACACATCCTGTTTAATATCCAACTAATCCAACTCAATCTACAGGTGGTTCAATAACACATCCTGTTTAATATCCATCTCAATCTACAGTGGGTTCTATAACACATCCTGTTTAATATCCAACTAATCCAACTCAATCTACAGGTGGTTCTATAACACATCCTGTTTAATATCCAACTCAATCTACAGGGGGTTCTATAACACATCCTGTTTAATATCCAACTCAATCTACAGTGGGTTCTATAACACATCCTGTTTAATATCCAACTAATCCAACTCAATCTACAGTGGGTTCTGTAACACATCCTGCTTAATATCCAACTCAATCTACAGTGGGTTCTATAACACATCCTGTTTAATATCCAACTCAATCTACAGTGGGTTCTATAACACATCCTGCTTAATATCCAACTAATCCAACTCAATCTACAGTGGGTTCTGTAACACATCCTGTTTAATATCCAACTCAATCTACAGTGGGTTCTATAACACATCCTGTTTAATATCCAACTAATCCAACTCAATCTACAGTGGGTTCTATAACACATCCTGTTTAATATCCAACTCAATCTACAGTGGGTTCTGTAACACATCCTGTTTAATATCCAACTAATCCAACTCAATCTACAGTGGGTTCTATAACACATCCTGTTTAATATCCAACTCAATCTACAGTGGGTTCTGTAACACATCCTGCTTAATATCCAACTAATCCAACTCAATCTACAGTGGGTTCTATAACACATCCTGTTTAATATCCAACTCAATCTACAGTGGGTTATATAACACATCCTGTTTAATATCCAACTCAATCTACAGTGGGTTCTATAACACATCCTGTTTAATATCCAACTAATCCAACTCAATCTACAGTGGGGTTCTGTAACACATCCTGTTTAATATCCAACTAATCCAACTAAATATACAGTGGGTTCTATAACACATCCTGTTTAATATCCAACTCAATCTACAGTGGGGTTCTGTAACACATCCTGTTTAATATCCAACTAATCCAACTCAATCTACAGTGGGTTCTATAACACATCCTGTTTAATATCCAACTCAATCTACAGTGGGTTCTGTAACACATCCTGTTTAATATCCAACTAATCCAACTCAATCTACAGTGGGTTCTATAACACATCCTGTTTAATATCCAACTAATCCAACTCAATCTACAGTGGGTTCTATAACACATCCTGTTTAATATCCAACTAATCCAACTCAATCTACAGTGGGTTCTATAACACATCCTGTTTAATATCCAACTCAATCTACAGTGGGTTCTATAACACATCCTGTTTAATATCCAACTCAATCTACAGTGGGTTCTGTAACACATCCTGTTTAATATCCAACTAATCCAACTCAATCTACAGTGGGTTCTATAACACATCCTGTTTAATATCCAACTCAATCTACAGTGGGTTCTGTAACACATCCTGTTTAATATCCAACTAATCCAACTCTATCTACAGTGGGTTCTATAACACATCCTGTTTGATATCCAACTCAATCTACAGTGGGGTTCTATAACACATCCTGTTTAATATCCAACTCAATCTACAGTGGGTTCTATAACACATCCTGTTTAATATCCAACTCAATCTACAGTGTGGTTCTGTAACACATCCTGCTTAATATCCAACTAATCCAACTCAATCTACAGTGGGTTCTATAACACATCCTGTTTAATATCCAACTAATCCAACTCAATCTACAGTGGGTTCTGTAACACATCCTGTTTAATATCCAACTAATCCAACTCAATCTACAGTGGGTTCTGTAACACATCCTGTTTAATATCCAACTCAATCTACAGTGGGTTCTATAACACATCCTGTTTAATATCCAACTCAATCTACAGTGGGTTCTATAACACATCCTGTTTAATATCCAACTCAATCTACAGTGGGGTTCTATAACACATCCTGTTTAATATCCAACTCAATCTACAGTGGGTTCTGTAACACATCCTGTTTAATATCCAACTCAATCTACAGTGGGTTCTATAACACATCCTGTTTAATATCCAACTCAATCTACAGTGAGTTCTGTAACACATCCTGCTTAATATCCAACTAACCCAACTCAATCTACAGTGGGGTTCTATAACACATCCTGTTTAATATCCAACTCAATCTACAGTGAGTTCTGTAACACATCCTGTTTAATATCCAACTAATCCAACTCAATCTACAGTGGGTTCTATAACACATCCTGTTTAATATCCAACTCAATCTACAGTGGGTTCTGTAACACATCCTGTTTAATATCCAACTAATCCAACTCAATCTACAGTGGGGTTCTATAACACATCCTGTTTAATATCCAACTAATCCAACTCAATCTACAGTGGGTTCTGTAACACATCCTGTTTAATATCCAACTAATCCAACTCAATCTACAGTGGGTTCTATAACACATCCTGTTTAATATCCAACTCAATCTACAGTGGGTTCTATAACACATCCTGTTTAATATCCAACTAATCCAACTCAATCTACAGTGGGTTCTATAACACATCCTGTTTAATATCCAACTCAATCTACAGTGGGGTTCTATAACACATCCTGTTTAATATCCAACTCAATCTACAGTGGGTTCTATAACACATCCTGCTTAATATCCAACTAATCCAACTCAATCTACAGTGGGTTCTGTAACACATCCTGCTTAATATCCAACTCAATCTACAGTGGGTTCTGTAACACATCCTGTTTAATATCCAACTAATCCAACTCAATCTACAGTGGGTTCTATAACACATCCTGTTTAATATCCAACTAATCCAACTCAATCTACAGTGGGTTCTGTAACACATCCTGTTTAATATCCAACTAATCCAACTCAATCTACAGTGGGTTCTATAACACATCCTGTTTAATATCCAACTCAATCTACAGTGGGTTCTATAAACATCCTGTTTAATATCCAACTCAATCTACAGTGGGTTCTATAACACATCCTGTTTAATATCCAACTCAATCTACAGTGGGTTCTATAAAACATCCTGTTTAATATCCAACTCAATCTACAGTGGGTTCTATAACACATCCTGTTTAATATCCAACTCAATCTACAGTGGGTTCTATAACACATCCTGTTTAATATCCAACTCAATCTACAGTGGGTTCTATAACACATCCTGTTTAATATCCAACTCAATCTACAGTGGGTTCTATAACACATCCTGCTTAATATCCAACTAATCCAACTCAATCTACAGTGGGTTCTGTAACACATCCTGCTTAATATCCAACTCAATCTACAGTGGGTTCTGTAACACATCCTGCTTAATATCCAACTCAATCTACAGTGGGTTCTGTAACACATCCTGTTTAATATCCAACTAATCCAACAAAATCTACAGTGGGTTCTATAACACATCCTGTTTAATATCCAACTAATCCAACTCAATCTACAGTGGGTTCTGTAACACATCCTGTTTAATATCCAACTCAATCTACAGTGGGTTCTATAACACATCCTGTTTAATATCCAACTCAATCTACAGTGGGTTCTATAACACATCCTGTTTAATATCCAACTCAATCTACAGTGGGTTCTATAACACATCCTGTTTAATATCCAACTAATCCAACTCAATCTACAGTGGGTTCTATAACACATCCTGTTTAATATCCAACTCAATCTACAGTGGGTTCTATAACACATCCTGTTTAATATCCAACTCAATCTACAGTGGGTTCTATAACACATCCTGTTTAATATCCAACTCAATCTACAGTGGGGTTCTATAACACATCCTGTTTAATATCCAACTAATCCAACTCAATCTACAGTGGGGTTCTATAACACATCCTGTTTAATATCCAACTCAATCTACAGTGGGTTCTATAACACATCCTGTTTAATATCCAACTAATCCAACTCAATCTACAGTGGGGTTCTATAACACATCCTGTTTAATATCCAACTAATCCAACTCAATCTACAGTGGGGTTCTATAACACATCCTGTTTGATATCCAACTCAATCTACAGTGGGTTCTATAAACATCCTGTTTAATATCCAACTCAATCTACAGTGGGTTCTATAACACATCCTGTTTAATATCCAACTCAATCTACAGTGGGTTCTATAACACATCCTGTTTAATATCCAACTCAATCTACAGTGGGTTCTATAACACATCCTGTTTAATATCCAACTAATCCAACTCAATCTACAGTGGGTTCTATAACACATCCTGTTTAATATCCAACTCAATCTACAGTGGGGTTCTATAACACATCCTGTTTAATATCCAACTCAATCTACAGTGGGGTTCTATAAACATCCTGTTTAATATCCAACTAATCCAACTCAATCTACAGTGGGGTTCTATAAACATCCTGTTTAATATCCAACTCAATCTACAGTGGGTTCTGTAACACATCCTGTTTAATATCCAACTAATCCAACTCAATCTACAATGGGTTCTGTAACACATCCTATTTAATATCCAACTCAATCTACAGTGGGTTCTATAACACATCCTGTTTAATATCCAACTCAATCTACAGTGGGTTCTATAACACATCCTGTTTAATATCCAACTCAATCTACAGTGGGTTCTGTAACACATCCTGTTTAATATCCAACTCAATCTACAGTGAGTTCTGTAACACATCCTGTTTAATATCCAACTCAATCTACAGTGGGTTCTATAACACATCCTGATTAATATCCAACTCAATCTACAGTGGGTTATATAACACATCCTGCTTAATATCCAACTAATCCAACTCAATCTACAGTGGGTTCTATAACACATCCTGTTTAATATCCAACTCAATCTGCAGTGGGTTCTATAACACATCCTGTTTAATATCCAACTAATCCAACTCAATCTACAGTGGGTTCTATAACACATCCTGTTTAATATCCAACTAATCCAACTAAATATACAGTGGGTTCTATAACACATCCTGTTTAATATCCAACTCAATCTACAGTGAGTTCTATAACACATCCTGTTTAATATCCAACTAATCCAACTCAATCTACAGTGGGTTCTGTAACACATCCTGTTTAATATCCAACTAATCCAACTCAATCTACAGTGGGTTCTATAACACATCCTGTTTAATATCCAACTCAATCTACAGTGGGGTTCTATAACACATCCTGTTTAATATCCAACTCAATCTACAGTGGGTTCTATAACACATCCTGTTTAATATCCAACTCAATCTACAGTGGGTTCTATAACACATCCTGTTTAATATCCAACTAATCCAACTCAATCTACAGTGGGTTCTATAACACATCCTGTTTAATATCCAACTCAATCTACAGTGGGTTCTATAACACATCCTGTTTAATATCCAACTAATCCAACTCAATCTACAGTGGGGTTCTATAACACATCCTGTTTGATATCCAACTCAATCTACAGTGGGTTCTGTAACACATCCTGCTTAATATCCAACTCAATCTACAGTGGGTTCTATAACACATCCTGTTTAATATCCAACTAATCCAACTCAATCTACAGTGGGTTCTATAACACATCCTGTTTAATATCCAACTCAATCTACAGTGGGTTCTATAACACATCCTGTTTAATATCCAACTAATCCAACTCAATCTACAGTGGGTTCTGTAACACATCCTGTTTAATATCCAACTCAATCTACAGTGGGTTCTATAACACATCCTGTTTAATATCCAACTAATCCAACTCAATCTACAGTGGGTTCTATAACACATCCTGTTTAATATCCAACTAATCCAACTCAATCTACAGTGGGTTCTGTAACACATCCTGTTTAATATCCAACTCAATCTACAGTGGGTTCTGTAACACATCCTGTTTAATATCCAACTAATCCATCTCAATCTACAGTGGGTTCTATAACACATCCTGTTTAATATCCTACTCAATCTACAGTGGGTTCTATAACACATCCTGTTTAATATCCAACTAATCCATCTCATTCTACAGTGGGTTCTATAACACATCCTGTTTAATATCCTGCTCAATCTACAGTGGGTTCTATAACACATCCTGCTTAATATCCAACTAATCCAACTCAATCTACAGTGGGGTTCTGTAACACATCCTGTTTAATATCCAACTAATCCAACTCAATCTACAGTGGGTTCTATAACACATCCTGTTTAATATCCAACTAATCCAACTCAATCTACAGTGGGGTTCTGTAACACATCCTGTTTAATATCCAACTAATCCAACTCAATCTACAGTGGGTTCTATAACACATCCTGTTTAATATCCAACTAATCCAACTCAATCTACAGTGGGTTCTGTAACACATCCTGTTTAATATCCAACTCAATCTACAGTGGGTTCTATAACACATCCTGTTTAATATCCAACTAATCCAACTCAATCTACAGTGGGTTCTATAACACATCCTGTTTAATATCCAACTAATCCAACTCAATCTACAGTGGGTTCTGTAACACATCCTGTTTAATATCCAACTCAATCTACAGTGGGTTCTATAACACATCCTGTTTAATATCCAACTAATCCAACTCAATCTACAGTGGGTTCTGTAACACATCCTGTTTAATATCCAACTCAATCTACAGTGGGTTCTGTAACACATCCTGTTTAATATCCAACTAATCCATCTCAATCTACAGTGGGTTCTATAACACATCCTGTTTAATATCCTACTCAATCTACAGTGGGTTCTATAACACATCCTGTTTAATATCCAACTAATCCATCTCATTCTACAGTGGGTTCTATAACACATCCTGTTTAATATCCTACTCAATCTACAGTGGGTTCTATAACACATCCTGCTTAATATCCAACTAATCCAACTCAATCTACAGTGGGGTTCTGTAACACATCCTGTTTAATATCCAACTAATCCAACTCAATCTACAGTGGGTTCTATAACACATCCTGTTTAATATCCAACTAATCCAACTCAATCTACAGTGGGTTCTATAACACATCCTGTTTAATATCCAACTAATCCAACTCAATCTACAGTGGGTTCTGTAACACATCCTGTTTAATATCCAACTCAATCTACAGTGGGTTCTGTAACACATCCTGTTTAATATCCAACTAATCCATCTCAATCTACAGTGGGTTTTATAACACATCCTGTTTAATATCCAACTAATCCAACTCAATCTACAGTGGGTTCTATAACACATCCTGTTTAATATCCAACTAATCCAACTCAATCTACAGTGGGTTCTATAACACATCCTGCTTAATATCCAACTAATCCAACTCAATCTACAGTGGGGTTCTGTAACACATCCTGTTTAATATCCAACTAATCCAACTCAATCTACAGTGGGTTCTATAACACATCCTGTTTAATATCCAACTAATCCAACTCAATCTACAGTGGGTTCTGTAACACATCCTGTTTAATATCCAACTCAATCTACAGTGGGTTCTGTAACACATCCTGTTTAATATCCAACTAATCCATCTCAATCTACAGTGGGTTCTATAACACATCCTGTTTAATATCCAACTAATCCAACTCAATCTACAGTGGGTTCTATAACACATCCTGCTTAATATCCAACTAATCCAACTCAATCTACAGTGGGGTTCTGTAACACATCCTGTTTAATATCCAACTAATCCAACTCAATCTACTGTGGGTTCTATAACACATCCTGTTTAATATCCAACTAATCCAACTCAATCTACAGTGGGTTATATAACACATCCTGTTTAATATCCAACTCAATCTACAGTGGGTTCTATAACACATCCTGTTTAATATCCAACTCAATCTACAGTGGGTTCTGTAACACATCCTGTTTAATATCCAACTCAATCTACAGTGGGTTCTATAACACATCCTGTTTAATATCCAACTAATCCAACTCAATCTACAGTGGGTTCTATAACACATCCTGTTTAATATCCAACTAATCCAACTCAATCTACAGTGGGTTCTATAACACATCCTGTTTAATATCCAACTAATCCAACTCAATCTACAGTGGGTTCTGTAACACATCCTGTTTAATATCCAACTCAATCTACAGTGGGTTCTATAACACATCCTGTTTAATATCCAACTAATCCAACTCAATCTACAGTGGGGTTCTATAACACATCCTGTTTAATATCCAACTCAATCTACAGTGGGTTCTATAACACATCCTGTTTAATATCCAACTAATCCAACTCAATCTACAGTTGGTTCTATAACACATCCTGTTTAATATCCAACTAATCCAACTCAATCTACAGTGGGTTCTATAACACATCCTGTTTAATATCCAACTAATCCAACTCAATCTACAGTGGGTTCTATAACACATCCTGTTTAATATCCAACTCAATCTACAGTGGGTTCTGTAACACATCCTGTTTAATATCCAACTAATCCAACTCAATCTACAGTGGGTTCTATAACACATCCTGTTTAATATCCAACTAATCCAACTCAATCTACAGTGGGTTCTATAACACATCCTGTTTAATATCCAACTCAATCTACAGTGGGTTCTGTAACACATCCTGTTTAATATCCAACTAATCCAACTCAATCTACAGTGGGTTCTATAACACATCCTGTTTAATATCCAACTAATCCAACTCAATCTACAGTGGGGTTCTATAACACATCCTGTTTAATATCCATCTCAATCTACAGTGGGTTCTATAACACATCCTGTTTAATATCCAACTAATCCAACTCAATCTACAGTTGGTTCTATAACACATCCTGTTTAATATCCAACTAATCCAACTCAATCTACAGTGGGTTCTATAACACATCCTGTTTAATATCCAACTAATCCAACTCAATCTACAGTGGGTTCTATAACACATCCTGTTTAATATCCAACTCAATCTACAGTGGGTTCTGTAACACATCCTGTTTAATATCCAACTAATCCAACTCAATCTACAGTGGGTTCTATAACACATCCTGTTTAATATCCAACTAATCCAACTCAATCTACAGTGGGTTCTGTAACACATCCTGTTTAATATCCAACTCAATCCAACTCAATCTACAGTGGGTTCTATAACACATCCTGTTTAATATCCAACTAATCCAACTCAATCTACAGTGGGTTCTATAACACATCCTGTTTAATATCCAACTCAATCTACAGTGGGTTCTATAACACATCCTGTTTAATATCCAACTCAATCTACAGTGGGTTCTATAACACATCCTGTTTAATATCCAACTCAATCTACAGTGGGTTCTATAACACATCCTGTTTAATATCCAACTCAATCTACAGTGGGTTCTATAACACATCCTGTTTAATATCCAACTCAATCTACAGTGGGTTCTGTAACACATCCTGTTTAATATCCAACTCAATCTACAGTGGGTTCTATAACACATCCTGTTTAATATCCAACTAATCCAACTCAATCTACAGTGGGTTCTATAACACATCCTGTTTAATATCCAACTAATCCAACTCAATCTACAGTGGGTTCTATAACACATCCTGTTTAATATCCAACTCAATCTACAGTGGGTTCTATAACACATCCTGTTTAATATCCAACTCAATCTACAGTGGGTTCTATAACACATCCTGTTTAATATCCAACTAATCCAACTCAATCTACAGTGGGTTCTGTAACACATCCTGTTTAATATCCAACTAATCCAACTCAATCTACAGTGGGTTCTGTAACACATCCTGTTTAATATCCAACTCAATCTACAGTGGGTTCTATAACACATCCTGTTTAATATCCAACTAATCCAACTCAATCTACAGTGGGTTCTGTAACACATCCTGTTTAATATCCAACTAATCCAACTCAATCTACAGTGGGTTCTATAACACATCCTGTTTAATATCCTACTAATCCAACTCAATCTACAGTGGGTTCTATAACACATCCTGTTTAATATCCAACTAATCCAACTCAATCTACAGTGGGTTCTATAACACATCCTGTTTAATATCCAACTCAATCTACAGTGGGTTCTATAAACATCCTGTTTAATATCCAACTAATCCAACTCAATCTACAGTGGGGTTCTATAACACATCCTGTTTAATATCCAACTCAATCTACAGTGGGTTCTATAACACATCCTGTTTAATATCCAACTAATCCAACTCAATCTACAGTGGGTTCTGTAACACATCCTGTTTAATATCCAACTAATCCAACTCAATCTACAGTGGGTTCTGTAACACATCCTGTTTAATATCCAACTAATCCAACTCAATCTACAGTGGGTTCTGTAACACATCCTGTTTAATATCCAACTCAATCTACAGTGGGTTCTATAACACATCCTGTTTAATATCCAACTAATCCAACTCAATCTACAGTGGGTTCTGTAACACATCCTGTTTAATATCCAACTCAATCTACAGTGGGTTCTATAACACATCCTGTTTAATATCCAACTAATCCAACTCAATCTACAGTGGGTTCTATAACACATCCTGTTTAATATCCAACTCAATCTACAGTGGGTTCTATAACACATCCTGTTTAATATCCAACTCAATCTACAGTGGGTTCTATAACACATCCTGTTTAATATCCAACTAATCCAACTCAATCTACAGTGGGTTCTGTAACACATCCTGTTTAATATCCAACTAATCCATCTCAATCTACAGTGGGTTCTATAACACATCCTGTTTAATATCCTACTCAATCTACAGTGGGTTCTATAACACATCCTGTTTAATATCCAACTCAATCTACAGTGGGTTCTATAACACATCCTGTTTAATATCCAACTAATCCAACTCAATCTACAGTGGGTTCTGTAACACATCCTGTTTAATATCCAACTCAATCTACAGTGGGTTCTATAACACATCCTGTTTAATATCCAACTAATCCATCTCAATCTACAGTGGGTTCTATAACACATCCTGTTTAATATCCAACTCAATCTACAGTGGGTTCTATAACACATCCTGTTTAATATCCAACTAATCCATCTCATTCTACAGTGGGTTCTATAACACATCCTGTTTAATATCCAACTCAATCTACAGTGGGTTCTATAACACATCCTGTTTAATATCCAACTAATCCAACTCAATCTACAGTGGGGTTCTATAAACATCCTGTTTAATATCCAACTAATCCAACTCAATCTACAGTGGGGTTCTATAACACATCCTGTTTAATATCCAACTCAATCTACAGTGGGTTCTGTAACACATCCTGTTTAATATCCTACTCAATCTACAGTGGGTTCTATAACACATCCTGTTTAATATCCAACTAATCCAACTCAATCTACAGTGGGTTCTGTAACACATCCTGTTTAATATCCAACTAATCCAACTCAATCTACAGTGGGTTCTGTAACACATCCTGTTTAATATCCAACTAATCCAACTCAATCTACAGTGGGTTCTGTAACACATCCTGTTTAATATCCAACTCAATCTACAGTGGGTTCTATAACACATCCTGTTTAATATCCAACTAATCCAACTCAATCTACAGTGGGTTCTGTAACACATCCTGTTTAATATCCAACTAATCCAACTCAATCTACAGTGGGTTCTATAACACATCCTGTTTAATATCCAACTCAATCTACAGTGGGTTCTATAACACATCCTGTTTAATATCCAACTCAATCTACAGTGGGTTCTATAACACATCCTGTTTAATATCCAACTCAATCTACAGTGGGTTCTATAACACATCCTGTTTAATATCCAACTAATCCAACTCAATCTACAGTTGGTTCTATAACACATCCTGTTTAATATCCAACTAATCCAACTCAATCTACAGTGGGTTCTGTAACACATCCTGTTTAATATCCAACTAATCCAACTCAATCTACAGTGGGTTCTATAACACATCCTGTTTAATATCCAACTCAATCTACAGTGGGTTCTATAACACATCCTGTTTAATATCCAACTAATCCAACTCAATCTACAGTGGGTTCTGTAACACATCCTGTTTAATATCCAACTCAATCTACAGTGGGTTCTATAACACATCCTGTTTAATATCCAACTCAATCTACAGTGGGTTCTATAACACATCCTGTTTAATATCCAACTAATCCAACTCAATCTACAGTGGGTTCTATAACACATCCTGTTTAATATCCAACTCAATCTACAGTGGGTTCTATAACACATCCTGTTTAATATCCAACTAATCCAACTCAATCTACAGTGGGTTCTATAACACATCCTGTTTAATATCCAACTAATCCAACTCAATCTACAGTGGGTTCTGTAACACATCCTGTTTAATATCCAACTAATCCATCTCAATCTACAGTGGGTTCTATAACACATCCTGTTTAATACCCAACTCAATCTACAGTGGGGTTCTATAACACATCCTGTTTAATATCCAACTCAATCTACAGTGGGTTCTATAACACATCCTGTTTAATATCCAACTAATCCAACTCAATCTACAGTGGGTTCTGTAACACATCCTGTTTAATATCCAACTCAATCTACAGTGGGTTCTGTAACACATCCTGTTTAATATCCAACTAATCCATCTCAATCTACAGTGGGTTCTATAACACATCCTGTTTAATATCCTACTCAATCTACAGTGGGTTCTATAACACATCCTGTTTAATATCCAACTAATCCATCTCATTCTACAGTGGGTTCTATAACACATCCTGTTTAATATCCTACTCAATCTACAGTGGGTTCTATAACACATCCTGTTTAATATCCTACTCAATCTACAGTGGGTTCTATAACACATCCTGTTTAATATCCAACTCAATCTACAGTGGGTTCTATAACACATCCTGTTTAATATCCAACTAATCCATCTCAATCTACAGTGGGTTCTATAACACATCCTGTTTAATATCCAACTCAATCTACAGTGGGTTCTATAACACATCCTGTTTAATATCCAACTAATCCAACTCAATCTACAGTGGGTTCTATAACACATCCTGTTTAATATCCAACTAATCCAACTCAATCTACAGTGGGTTCTATAACACATCCTGTTTAATATCCAACTCAATCTACAGTGGGTTCTATAACACATCCTGTTTAATATCCAACTAATCCAACTCAATCTACAGTGGGTTCTGTAACACATCCTGTTTAATATCCAACTAATCCAACTCAATCTACAGTGGGTTCTATAACACATCCTGTTTAATATCCAACTAATCCAACTCAATCTACAGTGGGTTCTGTAACACATCCTGTTTAATATCCAACTAATCCATCTCAATCTACAGTGGGTTCTATAACACATCCTGTTTAATACCCAACTCAATCTACAGTGGGGTTCTATAACACATCCTGTTTAATATCCAACTCAATCTACAGTGGGTTCTATAACACATCCTGTTTAATATCCAACTAATCCAACTCAATCTACAGTGGGTTCTATAACACATCCTGTTTAATATCCAACTAATCCAACTCAATCTACAGTGGGTTCTATAACACATCCTGTTTAATATCCAACTCAATCTACAGTGGGTTCTGTAACACATCCTGTTTAATATCCAACTCAATCTACAGTGGGTTCTGTAACACATCCTGTTTAATATCCAACTAATCCATCTCAATCTACAGTGGGTTCTATAACACATCCTGTTTAATATCCTACTCAATCTACAGTGGGTTCTATAACACATCCTGTTTAATATCCAACTAATCCATCTCATTCTACAGTGGGTTCTATAACACATCCTGTTTAATATCCTACTCAATCTACAGTGGGTTCTATAACACATCCTGTTTAATATCCTACTCAATCTACAGTGGGTTCTATAACACATCCTGTTTAATATCCAACTCAATCTACAGTGGGTTCTATAACACATCCTGTTTAATATCCAACTAATCCATCTCAATCTACAGTGGGTTCTATAACACATCCTGTTTAATATCCAACTCAATCTACAGTGGGTTCTATAACACATCCTGTTTAATATCCAACTCAATCTACAGTGGGTTCTATAACACATCCTGTTTAATATCCAACTAATCCAACTCAATCTACAGTGGGTTCTATAACACATCCTGTTTAATATCCAACTCAATCTACAGTGGGTTCTATAACACATCCTGTTTAATATCCAACTAATCCAACTCAATCTACAGTGGGTTCTATAACACATCCTGTTTAATATCCAACTAATCCAACTCAATCTACAGTGGGTTCTGTAACACATCCTGTTTAATATCCAACTAATCCATCTCAATCTACAGTGGGTTCTATAACACATCCTGTTTAATACCCAACTCAATCTACAGTGGGGTTCTATAACACATCCTGTTTAATATCCAACTCAATCTACAGTGGGTTCTATAACACATCCTGTTTAATATCCAACTAATCCAACTCAATCTACAGTGGGTTCTGTAACACATCCTGTTTAATATCCAACTCAATCTACAGTGGGTTCTATAACTCATCCTGTTTAATATCCATCTCAATCTACAGTGGGTTCTATAACACATCCTGTTTAATATCCAACTCAATCTACAGTGGGTTCTATAACACATCCTGTTTAATATCCAACTAATCCAACTCAATCTACAGTGGGTTCTATAACACATCCTGTTTAATATCCAACTCAATCTACAGTGGGTTCTATAACACATCCTGTTTAATATCCAACTAATCCAACTCAATCTACAGTGGGTTCTATAACACATCCTGTTTAATATCCAACTCAATCTACAGTGGGTTCTATAAACATCCTGTTTAATATCCAACTCAATCTACAGTGGGTTCTGTAACACATCCTGTTTAATATCCAACTAATCCAACTCAATCTACAGTGGGTTCTATAACACATCCTGTTTAATATCCAACTCAATCTACAGTGGGTTCTATAACACATCCTGTTTAATATCCAACTAATCCAACTCAATCTACAGTGGGTTCTGTAACACATCCTGTTTAATATCCAACTAATCCAACTCATTCTACAGTGGGTTCTATAACACATCCTGTTTAATATCCTACTCAATCTACAGTGGGTTCTATAACACATCCTGTTTAATATCCAACTAATCCATCTCATTCTACAGTGGGTTATATAACACATCCTGTTTAATATCCTACTCAATCTACAGTGGGTTCTATAACACATCCTGCTTAATATCCAACTAATCCAACTCAATCTACAGTGGGTTCTGTAACACATCCTGTTTAATATCCAACTAATCCAACTCAATCTACAGTGGGTTCTATAACACATCCTGTTTAATATCCAACTAATCCAACTCAATCTACAGTGGGTTCTATAACACATCCTGTTTAATATCCAACTCAATCTACAGTGGGTTCTGTAACACATCCTGTTTAATATCCAACTAACCCAATTAAATTTAAAGTCGTGTTACCGCCACAAAAATAACACCACATCTTTGACACATTGTATCGTTCTGTGTTCCGGAGTGTATCACAGTTCTAGAACTTCTCCTTCAGAACCCAGGCTCATTATTTTTCTCCAACATGTGATTGGCGTGTCAATGTTACTGTTTGTCCTCTACTATTATATAACTAGGGGTTTAGCTGTACAGCACAGCGGTGGTATGCCTACATCAAGTAAGAGTATTTCACCATATGATAGGTGAGTCACTATTACACACAAAACACACAGTTCATCATAAAACATCTGCAATGTGATGTCATGAAGAAATACTGCTTCCATGACTACCGGGGGAGGGGCACCCGCCCACTCTGTTGATGGTTCTCAGCGTGACCGTGTTTACGACAAGACATAAGTCATACATTACTGAATAATAGAGTCTAAAGGAAGAATGAGGGGCCTATCTGCTCAGGTGTGTGGTTTCATCTCTCTCTACATGACTGCCTCTCAGGCATTAGTTATAATAGTGGGCTTTTCTCCGAAAGCTTAATGGTAGAATGAGTCAGAATCTTTCACAGGTTAATTCCTCCACTGGCCGACCCGACCAGTCTGGCTGAGCTGCAACCCAACATATAAACACCATCATTTACAGATTACATCAAAACTTGTATTAAATATGGCAGCCTAGGCCAGAGAACGCCTGCAAAAATATTCTGTAATATCTGTTTTGATCTAAACTCTAAAATCATATAGTATATTTAGTGTGTATCTGCACATGAATGATATTTTACAGAAATTAAACTTGACAATATTATTGCATGTTGTTCTTATTTGGGATAAGATTGTTGCAAGCCTTGTTTTTTTTCACGAGTAGCTACACGTTCTCCAAGTGCCTGTCTGTCAGTCTGTGTGCTATGATGTGATGTCACCGTCTCCTCAGGGAGATAACCCGTTGGCGACAACCGACATGTACAAATGGTTGCTACATCTTTTGACAGTTTCCTTTTCCCTCAGAACTCTTTAATAAACTGCTCCTTACCCTGTCACTCTAGGAGTTATCGCCAATACTCTGCCCGAACGCTTCTCTCCTGCTCCTTGTGTTCCCTTTTTAAATGCTGATATTGAGTTTTCCTCTCTCTCGCCTCCTGACAGATGATAGACAAGAGACTCCATTGAACCTGTCTACCAGCGGCATTAGCAGCATCAACATGTCAATAGAAATAGATGGAGTTGTCTACACAGGTAAATAGAGGGGCCGTTTGCTGATGTAATTGCAGGCAGGAAATTCAATAAGTTATAGCAGCACCCTGGCGCTTAGTCCTCCACGCAATTTGATGTCTTTGCTATAAAATCCATCGTAATGAAGTGGCAGTCCAATAGAGTTAAAAAAAAGTTAAATATCTCAGAATTGAGGCTGTGGATGGGAGATCGATGGGGTTTATTGTCTTAGACGTGCCTGGGAGAGAGGCCACGGGCAGGTTTAGCCACCATACCTCCTGCACGCTTGTTCACCACCTCCTCCTCTGCCTTCGAGCAGATGGGGTAATTACCTCAAGATAGGTAGGCCAGACAGTTCATGTCGTGGGGTAAAGAATAAGCCTGCTGGTGGAAAACTTCCAGTGAGGTTGAAGTGGCCATTAACATCAGATATAGTTGAGATCTATCTAGCTGTCTGTCTGTCTGTCTGTCTGAAACACCGTGCTCAGTGAGGTAGATTAGGAGTGTCTGAAACACTATGCTCAGTGAGGTAGACTGGAATGTCTGAAACACCATGCTCAGTGAGGTAGACTGGAGTGTCTGAAACACTAAGCTCAGTGAAGTAGACTGGAGTGTCTGAAACACTATGCTCAGTGAGGTAGACTGGAGTGTCTGAAACACTAAGCTCAGTGAGGTAGACTGGAGTGTCTGAAACACTAAGCTCAGTGAGGTAGACTGGAGTGTCTGAAACACTAAGCTCAGTGAGGTAGACTGGAGTGTCTGAAACACCATGCTCAGTGAGGTAGACTGGAGTGTCTGAAACACTAAGCTCAGTGAGGTAGACTGGAGTGTCTGAAACACTATGCTCAGTGAGGTAGACTGGAGTGCCTGAAACACTATGCTCAGTGAGGTAGACTGGAGTGTCTGAAACACCATATGCTCAGTGAGGTAGACTGGAGTGTCTGAAACACTAAGCTCAGTGAGGTAGACTGGAGTGTCTGAAACACTAAGCTCAGTGAGGTAGACTGGAGTGTCTGAAACACCATGCTCAGTGAGGTAGACTGGAGTGTCTGAAACACTAAGCTCAGTGAAGTAGACTGGAGTGTCTGAAACACTATGCTCAGTGAGGTAGACTGGAGTGTCTGAAACACTAAGCTCAGTGAGGTAGACTGGAGTGTCTGAAACACTAAGCTCAGTGAGGTAGACTGGAGTGTCTGAAACACTAAGCTCAGTGAGGTAGACTGGAGTGTCTGAAACACTATGCTCAGTGAGGTAGACTGGAGTGTCTGAAACACTATGCTCAGTGAGGTAGACTGGAGTGTCTGAAACACCATGCTCAGTGAGGTAGACTGGAGTGTCTGAAACACTATGCTCAGTGAGGTAGACTGGAGTGCCTGAAACACTATGCTCAGTGAGGTAGACTGGAGTGTCTGAAACACTATGCTCAGTGAGGTAGACTGGAGTGTCTGAAACACTATGCTCAGTGAGGTAGACTGGAGTGTCTGAAACACCATGCTCAGTGAGGTAGACTGGAGTGTCTGAAACACCATGCTCAGTGAGGTAGACTGGAGTGTCTGTGTCAGTTGTCCAATTCAGGTTGTTTAGGTGTGACAATGTTTTATTTGTTAGTTAGTGAGTTGATATGTCATCATAGTATTTGTCTAATTGTGACATTACAGTAAGTTTTAAATACTATTATTTTTATCTGCCCCCAAAAAACTGGTTGTATAGATTGTAAGAACATGTAGAAATGTACAGTACCAATTAAACTACTCTTACTAGTAGCATTTGTAGTATTAGTAGTATCAGTAGTAGTAGTAGTGGTAGTAGTATCAGTAGTAGCAGTAGTGGTAGTAGTATCAGTAGTAGTAGTATCAGTAGTTGTAGTAGTAGTATCAGTAGTAGTAGTAGTGGTAGTAGTATCAGCAGTAGTAGTAGCGGTAGTAGTAAAAGTATCAGTAGTAGTATTATCAGTAGTAGTAGTCGCATCAGTAGTAGCATTAGTAGTAGTCGTAGTAGTTGCAGTAGTAGTAGTAGCAGTAGTCATAGTATTAGTAGTATCAGTAGTGGTAATAGTGTCAGTAGTAGTAGTAGTTGTAGTAGTATCAGTAGCAGTAGTAGAAGTAGTAGCAGAAGTAGTAGTATCAGTAGTAGTAGTAGCGTCAGTAGTAGTAGTAGTAGCGGTAGTAGTAGCAATAGTAGTAGTAGTTTCAGTAGTAGTAGTAGCAGCACTAGTAGTCGTGGGAGTAGTAGTAGCAGTAGTCGTAGTATCAGTAGTATCAGTAGTAGTAGTAGTAGTAGAAGTAGTATCAGTAGTAATAGTTGTATTAGTAGTAGTAGTAGTAGAAGTAGTATCAGTAGTAGTAGTTGTATCAGTAGTAGTCGTAGTAGTAGTAGTAGTATCATAATTAGTAGTAGTATCAGTAGTAGTAGTATCAGCAGTAGTAGTAGTATCAGTAGTAGTAGTATCAGTAGTAGTAGTATCAGTTGTAGCAGTAGTATCAGTAGTAGTCGTAGTATCAGCAGTAGTAGTAGTATCAGTAGTAGTAGTAGTAGTAGTAGTAGTAGTATCAGTAGTAGTAGTAGTATCAGTAGTAGTAGTAGTAGTATCAGTAGTAGTAGTAGTAGTATCAGTAGTAGTAGTAGAAGTATCAGTAGTAGTAGTAGTATCAGTAGTAGTAGTAGTAGTAGTAGTAGTAGTATCAGTAGTAGTAGTAGTAGTATCAGTTGTAGCAGTAGTATCAGTAGTAGTCGTAGTATCAGCAGTAGTAGTAGTATCAGTAGTAGTAGTAGTAGTAGTAGTAGTAGTAGTATCAGTAGTAGTAGTAGTAGTATCAGTAGTAGTAATAGTAGTATCAGTAGTAGTAGTAGAAGTATCAGTAGTAGTAGTAGTATCAGTAGTAGTAGTAGTAGTAGTAGTCGTAGTATCAGCAGTAGTAGTAGTAGTAGTAGTAGTCGTAGTATCAGCAGTAGTAGTAGTATCAGTTGTAGTAGTAGTAGGAGTAGTAGTAGTATCAGTAGTAGTAGTAGTAGTATCAGTAGTAGTAGTAGTAGTATCAGTAGTAGTAGTAGTAGTATCAGTAGTAGTAGTAGTAGTAGTAGTCGTAGTATCAGCAGTAGTAGTAGTATCAGTAGTAGTAGTAGTATCAGTAGTAGTAGTAGTAGTAGTAGTCGTAGTATCAGCAGTAGTAGTAGTATCAGTAGTAGTAGTAGTAGGAGTAGTAGTAGTATCAGTAGTAGTAGTAGTAGTATCAGTAGTAGTAGTAGTAGTATCAGTAGTAGTAGTAGAAGTATCAGTAGTAGTAGTAGTATCAGTAGTAGTAGTAGTAGTAGTAGTAGTAGTATCAGTTGTAGTAGTAGTAGGAGCAGTAGTAGTAGGAGTAGTAGTAGTATCAGTAGTAGTAGTAGTAGTAGTAGTCGTATTATCAGCAGTAGTAGTAGTATCAGTAGTAGTAGTAGCAGTAGTAGTAGAAGTATCAGTAGTAGTAGTAGTATCAGTAGTAGTAGTAGTAGTAGTAGTAGTAGTATCAGTTGTAGTAGTAGTAGGAGCAGTAGTAGTAGGAGTAGTAGTAGTATCAGTAGTAGTAGTAGTAGTAGTAGTCGTATTATCAGCAGTAGTAGTAGTATCAGTAGTAGTAGTAGTAGGAGTAGTAGTAGTATCAGTAGTAGTAGTAGTAGTAGTAGTATCAGTAGTAGTAGTATCAGTAGTAGTAGTAGTATCAGTTGTAGTAGTAGTAGGAGTAGTAGTATCAGTAGTAGTAGTAGTAGTATCAGTAGTAGTAGTAGTAGGAGTAGTAGTAGTATCAGTAGTAGTAGTATCAGTAGTAGTAGTAGTAGTATCAGTAGTAGTAGTAGTAGTATCAGTAGTAGTAGTAGTAGTATCAGTAGTAGTATCAGTAGTAGTAGTAGTAGTATCAGTAGTAGTAGTAGTAGTAGTAGTAGTAGTATCAGTAGTAGTAGTAATAGTATCAGTAGTAGTAGTAGTAGTATCAGTAGTAGTAGTAGTAGTATCAGTAGTAGTAGTAGTAGTAGTAGTAGTAGTATCAGTAGTAGTAGTAGTAGTATCAGTAGTAGTAGTAGTAGTATCAGTAGTAGTAGTAGTAGTAGTAGTAGTAGTATCAGTAGTAGTAGTAGTAGTATCAGTAGTAGTAGTCGTAGTATCAGTAGTAGTAGTGATAGTAATAAAATAAATGTGTAATGATGAAAGTGTCCATTTTAGGCCCTGTTTAGACCTGTACATGCCTCCTATAAGATCTTATGATCTGTGAACTGTGAACTGTGAACTGTGAACTGTACATAATACACACAACATCTTATAGACAACACCATATAATATGCTCTCAAATATGGAGCATGTCTTGACTCTGAAGATTTTATTTTGTCACATTAATTTATTCAACATATGAATAAATATGAAGATATATGAATATCTCAAAAACAACCCTTTTTTGACAAAATGTTTGGAACAATATACTCTTTATAAACGTCACATTTCCAGAGTGGGGCTCTCTGCTACGTTGAATGATATGACACATTTTATAAAGTGTCATGTGACTGATCACAGTTGTCCTTTAGGGCGTTCAGCAAGTCACGAGCACGAGGGACTTCCCTTTGAAAACATTTACCATTCGCTGTGTTTGTAGTGATCATAAAATTGATCGCAACTTCAGAATTAGCAGAGAGCCCACTCTGGAAATGTGACGTACTTGTAAAGTATATCGTTCCAAACAACATGTCTTAAAATGAACAAAATCAAATAAGGTAGTTTGAGACATTCATATTCATATTGATGTTGAATAAATTCATGTAGAAATTAGTATTTCAGAATCTAGCCATTCTACACATGTTAGAACTATAAGGAGTATAATTAACTTTTATTTAACAAGTCAGTTAAGAACAAATTCTTATTTACAATGATGGTCTACACCGGCCAAACCCTGGACGACGCTGGGCCAATTGTGCTCCGCCCTATGGGACTCCCAATCACGGCCGGTTGTGATACAGCCTGGATGTGGTCTGTACCATGTACAGTTCACAGATCATAAGGCATTATGACTCCCAAGATGTTGTCTGTATCATGTACGGTTCACAGATCATAACGTCTTACAGGAGGTCTCCTTCCTCCCTCTCTCCGTCCCTCCAGGTGTTCTGTTTGCCAGGAAGCCCTCCCTCCCTACTATGCTGGGTGGTCACCGGGTCCAGAACCAGAATGACACCTTCTCTCAGGGAAAGACCAGTCCGGGGATGAACTCCTCCTCCATACAGATCCAACCGTCCTGCTCCTCTTCCTCCTCCTCATCCTCGGTCCACGGACATGGAAACTCCTCCCCCTGAGCTGAGTCCCACCCAAAGCTCCACCCCCTAACCCCCGCCCCCATCATTCCCCAAAGACAACAAGCGGTCTGAGATACCAGAAGAAAATACTTCTATTGTTTTTGAAGGTGGTTTTTCCCTTCCTCCTCCTCTTCCTCTTTCTCCTCCCTTTTCTCAAACTCCCTTATTCAAGTTGAAAGAATGAAAATAAAAAGTTTTATTTACTGAGAAAATACTTCTGTAGAAAAATAAAATTCTCTCTCGCTCTATTCTCTTTCCTTCCTCTGAACTCTGACCTCTGAATGGTATGTAGAGGACCTCTGAACCCTGTGTGTATTCAGATACATTCTGCTGTCTTTTTTTTGCGTTTCCTGAGAACAGCTGCTCAGTTTGGAGCGGTGTAAACATATAGGTAAAGATATATGTGGTGACACATCATTAGACGCAAGGAACTGTGGGACAAAGACACTGAGAGACTGAGACATGTTGGCTCTGTCTGTCTGTCTGTCTGTCTGTCTGTCTGTCTGTCTGTCTGTCTGTCTGTCTGTCTGCAGCTCCTCCAACAGAAGAGAGGATTCTTGACCTCGTACCCGAAGAGAGAAATGCTTGTTAACCTGTAGCAGGGTTGGGGGTCAATTCCATTTTAAAATCGTCAATTCAGAAAATAAACCAAAATTCTAATTCCACATTTTCCTAATTGAAAAGCATTAAAGAGAATTAGCATTCAGTGTACTTCCTGAGTTTGCTGGAATAGAAATTGAATTGACCCCAACCCTGATCTGTAGTATGGCTTGTTTGAAACCTCTGTTAGGCATAAGGAGGCCATTTCATTGTCACTGAAAATCTTCAGTTTTCTTCTTGTTTTTGATCACAAACCAGAGAAGATTGCTACTTTAAGCTAATAACCAAAGAAAAACAAGAGTAACCAATGAAAAGAAAGTAAAGAATAAAAACTATAACATACACAGACAGCACAGATACAATAGTGGAACCAAATGACCAAACTAAGGATATACTGTATATCACAAGCACATCCTGACAAAGCACATCTCACAGAATCAGGGAAAACATAATTTCTTCTTTCTTTCTTTTAGAGAGGAACATATCATGTTATCTATCTATTGAAGCTGGTTCCGCTCTGATCAATCGATGCCGCCAGCTATATCAACACATTATTTAATGCTGTGGGACAATAGCTAGAGCGTCAAGACATGCCTTCGTCAGTAAAGGGGTAAACCAAATAGCCTAGTAACCTAGAGCGTTCGACACTGTCGGTCCTGGTCGGAGCCTCTTATCTAACCCTTCTCACGGAAGAGAGACACGATGGCTCTGATTAAATATGATGTTGCGACACATTCAACATTGATTTAAGCTCACACTTTAGTATGAATAATTTATTACCAGCAACGTTTTCTGGTGAAGGCGTTACCTTTGCAATCAGACGGAAACATACCTGCTGGTATGACTATCCCCTGGTGGGTGGTTCTAGTTAAATAGAGTCCTGGGAATCCCAATCTGTAGTCCAGTTGAACATATTACTCCACAGATGGAGATATGTGGGTTAAACACATAATGTAGAACAGCAGAACGAGGCTATAGGTGTTGGAGCACTGATGTAATCATCAATCACACAGTGGCTTTATCTTGTGACTGGCACCCGTCTTTCTTTTGAAGTGCACTTGTGTCTGACATTGGAGAGTTTCTCCATACTCACTATTTCGCTCTCTTTGTCCCTCTCTCTCTCTCTCTCTCTCTCTCTCTCTCTCTCTCTCTCTCTCTCTCTCCCTCTCTTTGTCCCTCTCTCCCTCTCTTTGTCCCTCTCTCTCTCCCTCCCTCTCTTTGTCCCTCTTTCTCTCTCCCTCTCTGTGTCCCTCCCTCCCTCTCTCTCTCTCTCTTTGTCCCTCTCTCTCTCTCTCTCTCTTTCTCTCTCTCTTTGTCCCTCTCTCTCTCTCTCTCTCTCTCCCTCTCTTTGTCCCTCCCTCCCTCTCTTTGTCCCTCCCTCCCCCTCTCTCTCTCTCTCTCTCTCTCTCTCCCTCTCTTTGTACCTTCCTCCATCTCTCTCTCCCTCTTTGCCCCGTCCTCCCTCTCTCTCTCCCTCTTTGTCCCTTCCTCCCTTTCTCTCTCTCTCCCTCTTTGTCCCTCTCTCTCTCTCCTTCTTTCTCCCTCTCACTCTCTCTTTCTCACTCCCACTCTTTGTCCCTCCCTCCCTCTCTATCTCTCGCTCTCTCTCCCTCTTTGTCCCTCTCTCTCTCTCTCTCTCTCTCTCTCTCTCTCTCCTTCTTTCTCCCTCTCACTCTCTCTTTCTCACTCCCTCTCTTTGTCCCTCCCTCCCTCCCTCCCTCCCTCCCTCCCTCCCTCCCTCCCTCCCTCCCTCCCTCCCTCCCTCCCTCCCTCCCTCCCTCCCTCCCTCCCTCCCTCCCTCTCCCTCTTTGTCCCTCTCTCTCTCTCTCCCTCTTTGTCCCTCCCTCCCTCCCTCCCTCCCTCCCTCCCTCCCTCCCTCCCTCCCTCCCTCCCTCCCTCCCTCCCTCCCCCACTCCCTCCCTCCCTCCCTCCCTCCCTCCCTACCTCTCTTTGTCCTTCCCTCCCTCTCTCTGTCCCTTCCTCCCTCTCTCTCTGTCCCCCCCCCTCTCTCTCTCTCTCTGCTTCGCGTCATAAGATACTGTATTTTTTATTGTGAAGGGAAATGGGAAACAGTATGAAGATATAGATTTTGTATTAAGTCTGTTAAACATATAATTTCAAATTGTATTTTTATTTTTTATGTTTAGATCTGGGTCTGTAACCTTGCATTCATCTATACCACTTAATATTTTGAAAACCTTTTTAAGAGTATTTTCTAACACAGACAGACAGAGACCTCTTTACCTCTATATATATATATATATAGAAATATATATATATATATATACACATAGAGTGGATTCAAAATATACCTCACATATTTAATTTCTATTGATTTTATTGTAAAGCCACTTGAAAATGTGTTTTTTATTTCAACAGATCACTGGATATTTCATATGTTGTATAGTTATACCAAAGAAGGGAATATTGTATGATCACACATCTATCTACCTCATTTGTTATAGACTGTGCCAACCAAACATGAACATGAACACATATCTTAATCGCCAGTTTCTGCGTTTAGACTTTTTTTTTTTTTTACACACACATTGTGTTTGAACACAAAATGTATTGCGACAGAACACATGTACCTGGAAGCCTTTAGGTCGTGAAGGAAGCAACCTCTTCACAATGCTGGTCTGTTGTTTTTTTTTGTTTTTGTTCCGTGGGAAATGCCAGGATTATTTAATGTACACAATATAGTACAGCTCTTCTGTCTGTTATTGTGTTGATAAAGAGGGTAAAGAATTTGTAATATATCTTGTAACTTAATGTCATATAAAAGGTAACAATGCTCGACTGTAATGGTAAACAAGTAGGGAGATCTGCAAACGGCAGGTCAGCCGCTGAAATGAATAGAGTTTTCAGGTGTCAGTTCTGGTTATCGAAGGTGGTTGTATTCTGTTATTAATTCCAGTGTTTAACTTGAAAAAAAAAAGAGTTCTTCAGGAAATCAGGCCTTGATGTGGATGTAGTCAAATGTGTTCTGACATACAGTATAAATCTACGTTCCAATGTTTATACTAGAATACCACTTAGAACGTTGGAACCATAGATCCCATTGCTGTATTCTTTAGCAGTATGATAGTGTGGACATTGGGGTCGGACTTTAAAAAGAGCAGAATAGTCTGTCATAACTATGTCACTTCCTGCGGAGGCATTATCTATCCAGTGCTTTGATGCAGTCTGCCACTTCAAAACCATCCAGTCGACCTCTTTCAGGGTGGCTGTTATTTTCTATTTTATTTTTTACATTTAATTGATGTTTTTTTTTCTCATTGTTATTGTTATTTTATAATCTCCTACACTGGAGGGTGCATACAAGAAAAATGACAACTGAAATTCATGTCGGTCCTTCACTGTTCAATTTAAATCCATGTTGTGTGATTGCACTTCTTGTATAAATATAAAACATCTCAGCTTTGGAGGCGATACAATTCAAAACAGTTAGCCAATCATTGAGGAGCTTTGCTGACGGTGAAACAAGACCACAGTACAATCATGTAAATCTTGTAACCAAAGACATTTTTTTTTTTTTAAAACAGCGAGAGATTAACTTCTTTTTAAAGGAAAAGACACCCAATCACAGAGAAGAAAGTTTGAACAACAAAAAAAAATGAAACAACAGCATTGGCTTAGCTGTAAGTGTCTCTGGATAAGAGCGTCTGCTAAATGACTCACACGTAAAATGGATGAATAAGAACGAAAACGATTCTCACTTATGTACTTATTACTTAAATAACATGTTGTTTACTTAGTATTTTAGCTATGCTGGTAGATTTTAGATCATATAATGGCTTTATTCACTGTGTATGAACCGTTCCATATTTCATTTTGTTTTTTCCTTCAGTCCATTTTGGATGTGTCCAGTGTGTTATGGGAATGCTCAGGGGTTAGAAACATACAATAGACGGGTGAAAGAGATGTTTTGTTTTGCCATTTGCTTGTAGCATATTTAGAAATAAAATACAGCTTTTAACTTCATCCAATTGTCTTTATTCTTCATTTTTAATACATTTTATTTGTTCTGAATGTTTCAGAGACAGAACACAAAAGGGAAGCATGAAATAAAGATTTAGTTTTAGATTTACACTTTATACAAAAGTTTAAACAAATAAATAAAAATAAGCCATTATAAATAGTTATAAATATTATAACATTTCATGAATTCTTATTGAATTATGCTTAACTTTTAATGCTTATGCTTATATATGTTTACAATTAATGAAAATGCATTTGTTACTTGGTTCTCTGTATTTATTTCTACATAACATGTTGATGTTTATTGGTGATAGTTATCATACAGTGTACCTTTACAAATGAAAACGATGACACAGTAATTCCTGTGTTACGAGGTCAAATACATTGTCAGGATATGTACACCGTCAGGCTGTGAGTTGTCTGTGTTTCAGTCGTCTGAACTCGACGTAGGCTGACCCCTTTGTCCTTTACTCTCTAGTAAATCTCAAGATTTAAAAAAACGAGGAAAAATAGAGATTTAAAACGACATGTATTTATTTACCAGTTTCAGGAGTTCAACTTCCTTAGAGTTTAAATAAAAATAAAAAATAATAAATAAATACATTTATTAAGCTTAGAGTTAATGATACACATCATAAAAAGTAATTGTTTCCACCCCGTGTCGGTTCAGGGTGATCAATCTTGCTCTCATCTGTTATTTCAGGGGACAGGCTGCCTGTGCCCGGCGCAGCAAGCTCTCATCTGACGATGATATATGGCAACGGCTACTTTCAATCACATTACTGGCCACTAAACAAGATTACAATATAATACACATATTACAATATCATTAAGCAATAAGGTACGAGGGGGTGTGGTATATGGCCAATATACCACGGCCAAGGGCTCTTCTTACGCACCAAGCAACACGGGAGGGAGTGCCTGGATACAGCCTTTAGCCGTTGTATATTGAGGTGCCTTATTGCTATAATAAACTGGTTACCAACGTAACTAGAAAAGTTAAAATGAATGTTTTGTCATACGCTTGGTATACGTTCTGATACACCATGGCTGTCAGCCAATTGGCATTCAGGGCTCAAACCACCCAGTTTATAACACAATCCGCATTAGGTCGTGTCTAAGAACAGCACTTAGCCATAGTATTTTGGCCATACACCACACCCCCTCAAGTCTTATTGCTAAATAATACACATATTACAATATAATACACATATTACCATATAATATAGTATAATACACATATTACAATATAATATAGTATGATACACATATTACGATATAATACACATATTACCATATAATATAGTATAATACACATATTACAATATAATATAGTATAATACACATATTACAATATAATACACATATTACAATATAATATAGTATGATACACATATTACGATATAATACACATATTACCATATAATATAGTATAATACACATATTACAATATAATATAGTATAATACACATATTACAATATAATACACATATTACAATATAATATAGCATAATACACATATTACAATATAATACACATATTACAATATAATATAGTATGATACACATATTACGATATAATACACATATTACAATATAATATAGCATAATACACATATTACAATATAATACACATATTACAATATAATACACATGACAATATAATATCTTACACGTATTACAATATAGTATTATATAATACACATATTACAATATAATACACATATTACAATGTAATATAATACAATACACCTATTACAATATAATACAATATACACATAATATAATAAACTACAATACAATATGATACACATATTACAATATCATATAATACACATATTACAATATAATACGCTATAATATACATATTGCAAGATAATACACACATTACAATATAATTAACATATTACAACATAATAAACTACAATAAAATATGATACACGTGTTACAGTATAATAGTTGTATAAAAACAGAAAGACAGTCCTTCTTTCAAACAGGTGCACAGAAACAATTAAAGGAAACTGTCAATGACTTTATGCAGAAACAGAGAGAGAGAGAGAGACAGAGAGAAACAGAGAGAGAGAGAGACAGAGAGAGAGAGAGAGAGAGAGAGAGAGAGAGAGAGAGACGGAGAGAAAGAGAGAGAGAGAGAGAGAGAGGGAGAGAGAGAGAGAGAGAGAGAGAGAGAGAGAGAGAGAGAGAGAGAGACTATTGTCGAAGTTGACGACTCCTCATTCAGGACAGAGGTCAATGTCCTATTGGTCGAACCAACGCTGGCAATTAAAGTAATGATGCTGGGGCGTGTGCAGCATTAAACAGCTAAAATGGAGTAAAGATTAGTTAATTAAGGCTGAGCAGCCTGATGTAATTAGCCCTGCTGGAGATTAGTGGGCGGCCGGGCCGGGCCCTCCGTCGATGTCCCTGGGCTACCTGCCTGGCCGGGCCCTCCGTCGATGTCCCTGTGCTACCTACCTGGCTGGAATCAGCAGGTAATTGAGTTAATATTGGGGCTCACCCTCCCTCCCTCCATCACTCTCCCTCCTGCCTCCCACCACCCCTTCTCCCTCAATCCCCCCCTTCATCCCTCCTCCCTGTTACTTTACACTTCTGAATAAACAAAAACAAATTAGCAGTGGCGCTCTCTCCGATAATGGGTTATCTTGTCAAGAGGTAGACAGGAATCCATGGCCCTATAACACAGTGTTAATTTTATGCACCACTGACAGCCACGCTGCTGGTCAATAACACTACAATAAAGTAAAGCCAGCCATCAATCTGGGCTGAAGGAAGGTGGCGGAAAGAGATGGAGAGAGAGGTGGAGAGATGGAGAGGTGGAGAGATGAATGGAGAGAGAGGTGGAGAGATTGATGGAGAGAGATGTGGAGAGACGGATGGAGAGAGAGATGGAGAGATGGATGGAGAGAGAGGTGGAGAGATGGATGGAGAGAGAGGTAGAGAGACGGATGGAGAGAGAGGTGGAGAGACAGATGGAGAGAGAGGTGGATAGATGGATGGAGAGAGAGGTGGAGAGATGGATGGAGAGTGAGATGGAGAGATGGATGGAGAGAGAGGTGGAGAGACGGAGAGGTGGCGAGATGAATGGAGAGAGAGGTGGAGAGACAGAGAGGTGGAGAGATGAATGGAGAGAGAGGTGGAGCGATGGATGGAGAGAGAGGTGGAGAGATGGATGGAGAGAGAGGTGGAGAGACTGATGGAGAGAGAGGTGGAGAGATGGATGGAGAGTGAGATGGAGAGATGGATGGAGAGAGAGGTGGAGAGACGGAGAGGTGGCGAGATGAATGGAGAGAGAGGTGGAGAGACAGAGAGGTGGAGAGATGAATGGAGAGAGAGGTGGAGCGATGGATGGAGAGAGAGGTGGAGAGATGGATGGAGAGAGAGGTGGAGAGACTGATGGAGAGAGAGGTGGAAAGATGGATGGAGAGAGAGGTGGAGTGATGGATGGAGAGAGAGGTGGAGAGACGGTGAGGTGGAGAGATGAATGGAGAGAGAGGTGGAGAGATGGATGGAGAGAGAGGTGGAGAGATGGATGAGAGAGAGGTGGAGAGATGGATGGAGAGAGAGGTAGAGAGATGGATGGAGAGAGAGGTAGAGAGATGGATGGAGAGAGAGGTAGAGAGATGGATGGAGAGAGAGGTAGAGAGATGGATGGAGAGAGAGGTAGAGAGATGGATGGAGAGAGAGGTAGAGAGATGGATGGAGAGAGAGGTAGAGAGATGGATGGAGAGAGAGGTAGAGAGATGGATGGAGAGAGAGGTGGAGAGATGGATGGAGAGAGAGGTAGAGAGATGGATGGAGAGAGAGGAAGAGAGATGGATGGAGAGAGAGGAAGAGAGATAGATGGAGAGAGAGGTAGAGAGATGGATGGAGAGAGAGGAAGAGAGATAGATGGAGAGAGAGGAAGAGAGATGGATGGAGTGAGAGGTAGAGAGATGGATGGAGAGAGAGGTAGAGAGATGGATGGAGAGAGAGGTGGAGAGATGAATGGAGAGAGAGGTAGAGAGATGGATGGAGAGAGAGGAAGAGAGATGGATGGAGAGAGAGGTAGAGAGATGGATGGAGAGAGGGGTAGAGAGATGGATGGAGAGAGAGGAAGAGAGATAGATGGAGAGAGAGGAAGAGAGATGGATGGAGAGAGAGGTAGAGAGATGGATGGAGAGAGAGGAAGAGAGATGGATGGAGAGAGAGGAAGAGAGATGGATGGAGAGAGAGGAAGAGAGATGGATGGAGAGAGAGGTAGAGAGATGGATGGAGAGAGAGGTAGAGAGATGGATGGAGAGAGAGGTAGAGAGATGGATGGAGAGAGAGGTAGAGAGATGGATGGAGAGAGAGGTAGAGAGATGGATGGAGAGAGAGGAAGAGAGATGGATGGAGAGAGAGGTAGAGAGATGAATGGAGAGAGAGGTAGAGAGATGAATGGAGAGAGGTAGAGAGATGGATGGAGAGAGAGGAAGAGAGATGGATGGAGAGAGAGGTAGAGAGATGGAGGGGAAGAGGAAATGTGTCAGTGTATGTTTGTATTGATCAGACATTATATAGCCAGTCTAGTTAGTAGTTAGTTTGCACAATGCGATGATGATGATGATGATGATGATGATGATGATGATGATGATGATGATGATCCAATGTGCCTATTGGAGTTCGTCTGGCTAATTCTGATGTCTTGTTCCTATCTGTTCCTATTGAGTTCCTCAGCAGGAGATAGAAAGAGATGGTAATATGTGTGTGATATTGTCCATATACAGTAGATATCAGAAGTTCTCATACCCTCTTGGATTTTTTAAACGTTTTGTTGCGTTTAAGAAGTGGGTTGGAAATATATTTAATTTTGATTTTTCGTCATTGATCTACACAAAATAGTAGTCGCGGTGGCCGTTGTCTTCATACCACAGGAACCTCAGGTAGTCGCGGTGGCCGTTGTCTTCATACCACAGGAACCTCAGGTAGTCGTGGTGATCGTTGTCTTCATACCACAGGAACCTCAGGTAGTCGTGGTGATCGTTGTCTTCATACCACAGGAACCTCAGGTAGTCGTGGTGATCGTTGTCTTCATACCACAGGAACCTCAGGTAGTCGTGGTGATCGTTGTCTTCATACCACAGGAACCTCAGGTAGTCGCGGTGGTCGTTGTCTTCATACCACAGGAACCTCAGGTAGTCGCGGTGGTCGTTGTCTTCATACCACAGGAACCTCAGGTAGTCGCGGTGGTCGTTGTCTTCATACCACAGGAACCTCAGGTAGTCGTGGTGATCGTTGTCTTCATACCACAGGAACCTCAGGTAGTCGTGGTGATCGTTGTCTTCATACCACAGGAACCTCAGGTAGTCGTGGTGGTCGTTGTCGTCATACCACAGGAACCTCAGGTAGTCGTGGTGATCGTTGTCTTCATACCACAGGAACCTCAGGTAGTCGTGGTGATCGTTGTCTTCATACCACAGGAACCTCAGGTAGTCGTGGTGATCGTTGTCTTCATACCACAGGAACCTCAGGTAGTCGTGGTGATCGTTGTCTTCATACCACAGGAACCTCAGGTAGTCGTGGTGGTCTACGCTGACTAGTTAGCAGTAGAACATTGTTGCACATCTGCTGTGACTGCCAATGGGTTCATCTCGGAATTGGATGAGGACTTCGTGGAGTGTGTTATTCAGGTCTGGTCCACTGAAGAGGACATCGTAGAGGGATATGAACGATGAGAAGCCTCCAGCTTGTCGCTGGAGTCAAACACTACTCGTATTGGACTTGGTTTCTGGGGATGATACACACCAAAGATTGGTAAGTACCAACACTCTTGTTTTCTTTTCGGTGGTGTATTTTTTTCCAGCTTGATCATTGTCCAAGATCTTCTTGAAGTCGCGGAAGTGTTCTGTCATTGTCAGCCTCTCTCTCTCTCTCTCTCTCTCTCTCTCTCTAGAGTGTGTTGCAGAAAAGTACGTCATTTCAGTGCTTGTCCCCTGTTGTTGAGGAGGTGACACTGCATCTCCACAGATGCGCTTCGAGGTTACTGCAGATGTTCTCCTTTCTCACCCCGCCGTATATCTTCCTTGGTTGCAGAGTTCTCTGTTCTCCATGTGGCTGGCAACTCATTTGTTGTTTGTGTTTTATTAGGATCCCCATTCGCTGCTGCGAAAGCAGATGCTACTCTTCCTGGGGCTCCACACAAAGCATGACACATAATACAGAACATTACTAGACAAGAACAGCTCAAGGACAGAACTACGCAGCGAGGACAGTCTACCCTGTCACAATCTTTGCACTGCACCGCTTTCTCACAGTCTTTTGCGAGATGTACAGCATCTGTACAGCATCTGTAACAGATGTGGTTGTCCCTGAGACTTGCTCTCATCTAGTGTCTTGCTCATGAAGCTGTCTGGGTCCTCAACTTTCTTCCCGGCCTGGTTGGCTTCAGACTCAGAGAAGACTTCTGTCTTCCTTATGGACACTGGTGTTCTGTGTTCTCTGTTGTGCTTCACAGGTAGTTTTTCAGTCTTTGCGGAGCTAGAGCATCCTGAGTTCAAGAAGGCAAAGCTTGGATCATTGTTTTACAGCTAATTTTCTGCAATTCAACCCATTTTGCCGTGGGTGGAGATAATCTTTTTTGCCGTTTTAAAGCTAACTTACTGTAATTCTACACGTTTTAATGACTTTCAATTTTATTTAAAAAAAATGATGTATCAGCCTGGGCCCTAAATGACCGCTTATGTCTCTTATGCCTGGAAACGGCCCCGGTCGCTTGGTTAAGAAAAGAGAATGATTTTACTTGTATTTTCACTCTTGCAAGATCCATTTTTCTTGTAAGCTGTAGGGGAGATTCTCTATGATTGGATTGACTCCGCGAGCTGTGTCCAGATATGAGAGGCATGGCAGGTGTCCACCAACTTTAGCCGCCTCCAGCTCTAGAAGTCCCCAAGCTCTCTCAACTGGCTGCCTCCAGCTCTAGAAGTCCCCAAGCTCTCTCAACTAGCTGCCTCCAGCTCTAGAAGTCCCCAAGCCCTCTCAACTAGCTGCCTCCAGCTCTAGAAGTCCCCAAGCCCTCTCAACTAGCTGCCTCCAGCTCTAGAAGTCCCCAAGCTCTCTCAACTAGCTGCCTCCAGCTCTAGAAGTCCCCAATCCCTCTCAACTAGCTGCCTCCAGCTCTAGAAGTCCCCAAGCCCTCTCAACTAGCTGCCTCCAGCTCTAGAAGTCCCCAAGCTCTCTCAACTGACTGCATGCAGCTCTAGAAGTCCCCAACTCTCTCAACCGGTTGTCTTTGATATCTTCTCTGCCGAACCATCGTGAGCTCTGCTCTTGTGTTGTGAACGTGCACCAATCCTTTTGGCCTGCTCAAATGACTGGTAACATGGTGTGTTACCTTGATCCTCTGGTTGCTGCATGGTGTGTAACCTTGATCCTCTTGTTGCTGCATGGTGTGTTACCTTGATCCTCTTGTTGCTGCATGGTGTGTTACCTTGATCCTCTGGTTGCTGCATGGTGTGTAACCTTGATCCTCTTGTTGCTGCATGGTGTGTTACCTTGATCCTCTTGTTACTGCATGGTGTGTAACCTTGATCCTCTGGTTGCTGCATGGTGTGTAACCTTGATCCTCTTGTTGCTGCATGGTGTGTTACCTTGATCCTCTTGTTGCTGCATGGTGTGGTACCTTGATCCTCTTGTTGCTGCATGGTGTGTTACCTTGATCCTCTGGTTGCTGCATGGTGTGTAACCTTGATCCTCTTGTTGCTGCATGGTGTGTTACCTTGATCCTCTGGTTGCTGCATGGTGTGTTACCTTGATCCTCTGGTTGCTGCATGGTGTGTTACCTTGATCCTCTTGTTGCTGCATGGTGTGGTACCTTGATCCTCCGGTTGCTGCATGGTGTGGTACCTTGATCCTCTGGTTGCTGCTGGTTATTCCTGTGTCTGATGGCTGAAGAGGCTGGACGGCGACGTGTAGAAGTGATCCAGTCTTCCTGTGGCTGTTGTCTTACAAAAATAAATTCTGCAATCATTCACACGTTCATATACAAACGCATACAAATAAAGAATGGCATGATTCCAACCATTTAGCATACTAACATTACGAGCTAACAATAGGCCTAGCTGGCGAGTACAACAAATGACTTGCAGAAATAACTTGCCACAAATGAATGACTGAAACACTAATACAGTAGTTATGTATACATACAACATAATTACAATGGTATAATCTTGAAACATAAATATATCTAGGCACTTGCATTAACTTAGATGCGTTGAAAAGAAAAGGTCAATTGCATTTCGAAAAGATAGCTAACTCGCTAACACCCAATTAGTTAGCACACATTAGCTTAGCATTATCGCAACTCTAAACACTAGAATAAATGTGAAAAAAAAACTGAAATATCCTAAGTAAGCATAGCTTGAGTTAACAAAAGCATGTACCAAACATTTGAAAACAACGGTAATCTACTCACGGATTTAAACTGTATCTCCAAGGACTAGTGAGTAAATAAGATGGAGCTCGTCTGTGATGCTGCACCTCTTCCAGTGTTGCCTCTCCAGATCTGATTGGATGGGAAAGAGCTCTGAACAGGAAGTTAGCTGATTTAAAGCGCCAGTGCTCAATTTCGCCACTAGATGGCAGTACAGAAATGTAGAGCAATATAATACTATTGACAGATAGATGTAGAGTTGTCAGAACCAATTATGTTTTTACATTCTGGATAGCTGTAGCTATGTATTGGCCAATGAGAGGCTTTGAAGCCACCGGTCGGCCATATTGGCTCTCACCAGTAGGAGCAGTCCTCCATAGGAATGAATGTAAGTCCACAGTATTTCAATTAAATGTTTCAAGAACACAATTACATGTATTTAAGTTATATATATATATATATATATATTTTTTTTTGTAGTGGGGACAGTAACTTTAGTACTCTATAACAAAAATATGTTTTTTATGATTTTTTAAATTTTTATGTTTAGCTAACATAATATAATTTAAAAGTATGCATCAAAGTATCTGTTATATAACAAACGTGTCAAAAACGAATTTAGACATTTAATAAATTCATTTCTATAGCTTCCAGAATACATATATATATATATTTGTTTTACAATTGAGGAAGAGTACCAAGATGGAGGCCCTGTGGCTTCAACACAGCACCCCGTCGGTCATCCAGGGTTTATACACATCAATTGTCAGGACACCTAAAGTGGACATTGCCATAGGCTGGAATGTGTGATATTAGGGTCATTTAAGGATTGTTAGTTTGAGCATCATTATGTCTATATATAGCGCTGCACTTCCTCATTCTGAACTTCTTGATGTGAGTGGGTGTGGCTTCGCGACTATGATCCAACTACCTACCTACCTCATCCTCATATTTATTTTATTTACTTGTTTTGCTCTTTTGCACACCAGTATTTCTACTTGCACATCATCATCTGCACATCTATCACTCCAGTGTTAATTTTCTAAATTGTAATTACTTTGCTACTATGGGCCTATTTATGGCCTTACCTCCTTACTCCATTTGCACACACTGTGTATAGATTTTCCTATTGTGTTATTGACTGTACGTTTGTTTATCCCGTGTGTAACTCTGTGTTGTTGTTTGTGTCACACTGCTTTTGCTTTATCTTGGCCAGGTCGCAGTTGTAAATGACAACTTTGTTCTCAACTGGCCTACCTGGTTAAAAAAAAGGTAGAAATAAATATATATATATTCTTTAAATGATCCAACTCAGTTACACCTCCGATACTGCCAAAGCCATGTGGGTGTCGGCTGTCGCCGGCTAACACTTGATCTGATTGGCCCAAGTGTTTGATTTGTGTAGATCATTTAAAAATAAATTTAAAGAAATACAAGGTGATGCAGGGAGACATGACACCTGGGTTCAAATAGTATTTTTTTTATTATTCCTAATACTTTTTTCGTGTGTTTCATTGAGCTTGCTTGAAGTGCCAAATGGGCAAGGCTTTGCACTTTTGAAACTATTCTATTGGTCACGTTGTGCCTGGCAAACTCTGTCAAGACTAAAGTATTTTAAGCAATACAAGTCCTATCTGAACCCAGTTAGGAGTGATGAGCTGCAGAGGTAGGATAACTCAGTAACAGGCCAGATGACATGGGGTCAAACATCTCTCTCTCTCTCTCTCTCTCTCTCTCTCTCTCTCTCTCTCTCGCTTCTCTCTCTCTCTCTCTTCTCTCTCTTCTCTCTCTCTCTCTCTCTCTCTCTCTCTCTCTCTCTCTCCTCTCTCTCCTCTCTCTCTCTTCTCTCTCTCTCTCTCTCCTCTCTCTCTCTCTCTCTCTCTCTCTCTCTCTCTCTCTCTCCTCTCTCTCTCCTCTCTCTCCTCTCTCTCTCTCCTCTCTCTCCTCTCTCTCTCTCTCTCTCTCTCTCTCTCTCTCTCTCTCTCTCTCTCTCTCTCTCTCTCCCCTCTCTCCTCTCTCTCACATCGGCCTTCATTACTGCTAAATCTGTCATGTGACCGATTGATCAGATAAGCATCACTCAGGGGTCATCTGCAAACCGCCCAATCCTATTAAACATTTACAACTAAAGAGTCTAATTTGATTGCCCTCAATCCTCAATTCCGGTCCTAAGACACTCATTTTGTGTTGAGGGCTAAACAACACCCGCCCCCACAAAATAGAAATTCCCTGAATCTTGAATCATCTGATGAGATCATTGTTGGAGTGCTGTGGTGTTCATGCTTTATATACAGTGGAAGTTTGAAGTTTACACCGTAGCCAAATATATTTAAACTCAGTATTCAGACCCCATGACTTTTCACACATTTTGTTAGCCATATAATACAATTTATTAAATAGTTGTTTTCCTCATTAATCTACACACACTACCCCATAATGACAAGGCAAAAACAGATTTTTAGAAATGTTTACAAATGTATAATTAAAAATATAGAAATATCACATTTCCGACTTCAACTGTATGTAAGTTTACATACACCTCAGCCAAATACAATTAAACTACATTTTTCACAATTCCTGAAATGTAATCCTAGTAAAAATTCCCTGTCAGGTCAGTTAGGATCACCACTTTATTTTAAGAATGTGAAAAGTCAGAAAAATAGAATAGAGAGAATTATTTTTTTGAGCTTTTATTCCTTTCATCACATTCCCGGTGGGTCTGAAGTTTACATACACTCAATTAGTATTTGGTAGCATTGCCTCTAAATTGTTTAACTTGGGTCAAACGTTTTGGGTAGCCTTCCACAAGCTTCCCACAATAAGTTGGGTGAATTTTGGCCCATTCCTCCTGACAGAGCTGGGGTAACTGAGTCAGGTATGTAGGCCTCCTTGTAGGCCTCCTTGCTCGCACACACTTTTTCATATGTTCTATGGGATTGAGGCCAGGGCTTTGTGATGGCCACTCCAATACCATGACTTTGTTGTCCTTAAGCCATTTTGCCACAACTTTGGAAGTATGCTTGGGGTCATTGTCCATTTGGAAGACCCACTTGCGACCAAGCTTTAACTTCCTGACTGATGTCTTGAGATGTTACTTCAATATATCCACATAATTTTCCTCCTCATGTTGCCATCTATTTTGTGAAGTGCACCAGTCCCTCCTGCAGCTAAGTACCCCCACAACATGATGCTGCCACCCCCGTGATTCACGGTTGGGATGGTGTTCTTGCATTGCAAGCCTCCCCCTTTTTCCTCCAAACATAACGATGGTGATTATGGCCAAACAGTTACATTGGCTTTTTATGGCGGTTTTGGAGCAGTAGCTTCTTCCTTGCTGAGCGGCCTTTCAGATTGTCGATATATGACTCGTTTTACTGTGGATATAGATACTTTTGTACCTGTTTCCTCCAGCATCTTCATATGGTCCTTTGCTGTTCTTCTGGGATTGATTTGCACATTTCGCACCAAAATACCTTAATCTCTAGGAGACAGAACGCGTCTCCTTCCTGAGCGGTATGACGGCTGTGTGGTCCCATGGTGTTTATACTTGCGTACTATTGTTTGTACAGATGAACTTGGTACCTTCAGGTGTTTGGAAATTGCTCACAAGGATGAACCGGACTTGTGGAGGTCTGCAATTATTTTTCTGAGGTGTGTTGTATACCTTCATGCTTTCTGTTGTATTTTGTATTTATTTTTATTTCACCTTTATTTATTTATTTATTTATTTAACCAGACAGACAGACAGACAGACAGACAGACAGACAGACAGACAGACAGACAGACAGACAGACAGACAGACAGACAGACAGGGTTAGGGTTAGGGTTAGACAGACAGACAGACAGACAGACAGACAGACAGACAGACAGACAGACAGACAGACAGACAGACAGACAGACAGACAGACAGACAGGGTTAGGGTTAGGGTTAGACAGACAGACAGACAGACAGACAGACAGACAGACAGACAGACAGACAGACAGACAGACAGACAGACAGACAGACAGACAGGGTTAGGGTTAGGGTTAGACAGACAGACAGACAGACAGACAGACAGACAGACAGACAGACAGACAGACAGACAGACAGACAGACAGACAGACAGACAGACAGACAGGGTTAGGGTTAGGGTTAGACAGACAGACAGACAGACAGACAGACAGACAGACAGACAGACAGACAGACAGACAGACAGACAGACAGACAGACAGACAGAGATGATAGAGAGGGTTTTTTCATGTATTTATTTATTTCACCTTTATTTAACCAGGTAGGCAAGTTGAGAACAAGTTCTCATTTACAATTGCGACCTGTCCAAGATAAAGCAAAGCAGTTCAACACATATAACAACACAGAGTTGCACATGGAGTAAACAAACATACAGTTAATAATACCGTAGAGGCAATACGATGTGAACAAATGAGGTGAGATAAGGGAGGTAAAGGCAAAAAAAGGCCATGGTGGTGAAGTAAATACAATATAGCAAGTAAAACACTGGAATGGTAGATTTGCAATGGAAGAATGTGCAAAGTAGAGATAAATAATGGGGTGCAAAGGAGCTAAATAAATAAATAAATACAGTAGGGGGAGAGGTAGTTGTTTGGGCTAAATTATAGGTGGGCTATGTACAGGTGCAGTAATCTGTGAGCTGCTCTGACAGTTGGTGATTAAAGCTAGTGAGGGAGATAAGTGTTTCCAGTTTCAGAGATTGTTGTAGTTCGTTCCAGTCATTGGCAGTAGAGAACTGGAAGGAGAGGCGGCCAAAGGAAGAATTGGTTTTGTGGGTGACCAGAGAGATGTACCTGCTGGAGCGCGTGCTACAGGTGGGAGCTGCTATGGTGACCAGCGAGCTGAGATAAGGGGGGACTTTACCTAGCCGGGTCTTGTAGATGACCTGGAGCCAGTTTTGGCGACGAGTATGAAGCGAGGGCCAGCCAACGAGAGCGTACAGGTCGCAGTGGTGGGTAGTATATGGGGCTTTGGTGACAAAATGGATGGCACTGTGATAGACTGCATCCAGTTTGTTGAGTAGAGTGTTGGAGGCTATTTTATAGATGACATCACCGAAGTCTAGGATCGGTAGGATGGTCAGTTTTACAAGGGTATATTTGGCAGCATGAGTGAAGGATGCTTTGTTGCGGAATAGGAAGCCAATTCTATTTTTAACTTTGGATTGGAGATGTTTGATGTGAGTCTGGAAGCAGAGTTTACAGTCTAACCAGACACCTAGGTATTTGTAGTTGTCCACAAGTCAGAGCCATCCAGAGTAGTGATGTTGGACAGGCGGGCACTTGCAGGCAGCGATCGGTTGAAGAGCATGCATTTAGTTTTACTTCTATTTAAGAGCAATTGGAGGCACGGAAGGAGAGTTGTATGGCATTGAAGCTCGCTGGAGGGTTGTTAACACTGTGTCCAAAGAAGGGCCAGAAGTACACAGAATGGTGTCGTCTGAGTTGAGGTGGATCAGAGACTCACCAGCAGCAAGAGCGACATCATTGATGTATACAGAGAAGAGAGTCGGTCCAATAATTTAACCCTCTGGCACCCACATAGAGACTGCCAGAGGCAGAGGCCCGGACAACAGGCCCTCTGATTTGACACACTGAACTCTATCAGAGAAGTAGTTGGTGAACCATGCGAGGCAATGATTTGAGAAACCAAGGCTGTTGAGTCTGCCGATAAGAAAGTGGTGATTGACAGAGTCAAAAGCCTTGGCCTGGTTAATGAATACTGCTGCACAGTATTGTTTCTTATCGATGGCGGTTATGATATCATTTAGGACCTTGAGCGTGGCTCAGGTACACCCATGACTTCCTCTGAAACCAGATTGCATAGCGGAGAAGGTATGGTGGGATTCGAAATGGTCAGTAATCTGTTTGTTAACTTGGCTTTCGAAGACCTTAGAAAGGCAGGGTAGGATAGATATAGGTCTGTAGCAGTTTGGGGTCAAGAGTGTCCCCCCCTTTGCAAAGGGGATGACCGCAGCTGCTTTCCAATCTTTGGGAATCTCAGACGACACGAAAGAGAGGTTGAACAGGCTAGTAATAGGGGTGGCAACAATTTCGGCAGATCATTTTAGAAAGAAAGGGTCCAGATTATCTTGCCCGGCTGATTTGTATGGGTCCAGATTTTGCAGCTCTTTCAGAACATCTGCTGACTAGATTTGGGAGAAGGAGAAATAAGGAAGGCTTGGGCGAGTATCTGTGGGGGGTGCAGTGCTGTTGACCGGGGTAGGGGTAGCCAGGTGGAAAGCAAGGCCAGCCGTAGAAAAATGCTTATTGAAATTCCAATTATAGTGGATTTATCGGTGTTGACAGTGTTTCCTATCCTCAGTGCAGTGGGCAGCTGGAAGGAGGTGTTCTTATTCTCCATGGACTTTACAGTGTCCCAGAACTTTTTTGAGTTTGTGTTGCAGGAAGCAAATTTCTGCTTGAAAAAGCTAGCCTTCTTTTTTCTATACTGCCTGTGTATATTGGTTTCTAGCTTCCCTGAAAAGTTGCATATCACGGGGGCAAGAACCAAGGGCTATATCTGTTCCTGCTTCTAAATTTCTTGAATGGGGCATGCTTATTTATTAAGATGGTGAGGAAGGCATTTTAAAAAAAATAACCAGGCATCCTCTACTGATGGGATGAGATCAATTGTTAAGGTGCGTGAATGAGGACCCAAAAGCGAATTAACAAAACAGAGTTACTTTAATGACGAAACACACGTAGGCTCAGATGGACAGGCAGATTCCGACAGGACAGGACAAGGTTAGATGAACAGGCAGATTCCGACAGGACAGGACAAGGTTGCAGCAAACACGACGATAGTCTGGTTCAGGCATGAGTAACACAAACGAGAATCCGACAAAGACAGGAACAAAAACAGAGAGAGATATAGAGGACTAATCAGAGGGAAAAAGGGAACAGGTGGGAAAAGGGGTGACGAGGTAGTTAGGAGGAGACAAGGAACAGCTGGGGGAAAGAGGGGGAGAAAAGGTAACCTAATAACGACCAGCAGAGGGAGACAGGGTGAAGGGAAAGGACAGAAACAAGACACAACATGACAATACATGACATCAATATCCTTCCAGGATACCCGGCCAGGTTGATTAGAAAGGCCTGCTCGCTGAAGTGTTTCAGGGAGCGTTTGACAGTGATGAGTGGAGGTCGTTTTACAGCTGACCCATTACGGATGCAGGCAATGAGGCAGTGATCGCTGAGATCTTGTATATTTCCCTGCTGTATACCTCCCTGCTGTATACCTCCATGCTGTATACTTCCTTCTGTATACTTCCTTCTGTATACTTCCTGCTGTATAAATCCCAGCTGTATAATTCCCTGCTGTATACCTCCCTGCTGTATACCTCCCTGCAGTATATCATCATACTGTATACCTCCCTGCTGTATACTTCCTGCTGTATACCTCCCTGCTGTATACCTCCCTGCAGTATACCTCCCTGCTGTATACCTCCCTGCTTTCTGCTGTATACCTACCTCCCAGCTGTATACCTCCCTGCTGTATACCTCCCTGCTGTATACCTCCCTGCTCTATACCTCCCTGCTGTATACCTCCCTGCTGTATACCTCCTGCTGTATACCTCCCAGCTGATACCTCCCTGCTGTATACCTCCCTGCTTTCTGCTGTATGCCTCCCTGCTGTATACCTCCCTGCTGTATACTTCCTGCTGTATACTTCCTCCGTACACTTCCTGCTGTATACCTCCTGCTGTATACTTCCTGCTGTATACTTCCTGCTGTATACCTCCCTGCTGTGTACCTCCTGCTGTATACCTCCCTGCTGTATACCTCCTGCTGTATACTTCCTGGTGTATACTTCCTGCTATATACTTCCTGCTGTATACTTCCTTCTGTATACTTCCTTCTGTATACTTCCTGCTGTATACTCCCTGCTGTATGCCTCCCTGCTGTATACCTCCCTGCTGTATAATTCCTGCTGTATGCCTCCCTGCTTCCTGCTGTATAATTCCTGCTGTATACCTCCTAATGTATACCTACTGCTGTATACCTCCTGCTGTATACTTACTTCTGTATACTTCCTGCTGTATACCTCCTGCTGTATACTTCCTGCTGTATGCCTTCCTGCTGTATTCTTCCCGGTTGATAACCAAGACCAACTAGCTCTCACTTTCTCATGTCAGAATTAGATGTTCATTCATGTTTCTCAAATGCCACTTTTGGATGTTGTTTGAAAGTGTTTGGTTACTTCTCTGTATCTTTCCAAGGTCTATGCATTAACTCCAATGGTTAAGGTCAGGCATTAACTCTGATGGTTAAGGTTAGGCATTAACTCCGATGGTTAAGGTTAGGCATTAACTCCGATGGTTAATGTTAGGCATTAACTCCGATGGTTAAGGTCAGGCATTAACTCAGATGGTTAAGGTCAGGCATTAACTCCGATGGTTAAGGTTAGGCATTAACTCCGATGGTTAAGGTCAGGCATTAACTTCGATGGTTAAGGTTAGGCATTAACTCTGAATGGTTAAGGTTAGGAATTAACTCCAAGTTAACAGCGCTCTAGCAAAACAAAATAATACTTGAAGTTAACAGCGTTCTAGCAAAAGCAAAGCCTACTTGAAGTTAACAGCGTTCTAGCAAAACCAAAGCCTACTTGAAGTTAACAGCGCTCCTGTTAGGTGCGTGAATGAGGACCCAAAAGCGAATTAACGTAAACAGAGCTTCTTTAATAACAAAACAAACGTAGGCTCAGATGGACCGGCAGATTCCGACAGGACAGGACAAGGTTGCAGCAAACATGACGATAGTCTGGTTCAGGCATGAATAACACAAACAAGAATCCGACAAAGACAGAAACAAAAACAGAGAGAGATATAGAGGACTAATCAGAGGGAAAAAGGGAACAGGTGGGAAAAGGGGTGACGAGGTAGTTAGGAGGAGACAAGGAACAGCTGGGGGAAAGAGGGGGAGAAAAGGTAACCTAATAACGACCAGCAGAGGGAGACAGGGTGAAGGGAAAGGACAGAAACAAGACACAACATGACAATACATGACAGTACCCCCCCACTCACCGAGCGCCTCCTGGCGCACTCGAGGAGGAAACCTGGCGGCAACGGAGGAAATCATCGATCAGCGCACGGTCCAGCACGTCCCGAGAGGGAACCCAACTCCTCTCCTCAGGACCGTACCCCTCCCAATCTACTAGGTACTGATGACCACGGCCCCGAGGACGCATGTCCAAAATCCTACGGACCCTGTAGATGGGTGCGCCCTCGACAAGGATGGGGGGGGGGGGGAAGACGAGCGGGGGCGCGAAGAACGGGCTTGACACAGGAGACATGGAAGACCGGGTGGACGCGACGAAGATATCGCGGAAGAAGAAGTCGAACTGCGACAGGATTAATGATCTGAGAAATACGGAACGGACCAATGAACCGCGGGGTCAACTTGCGAGAAGCGGTCTTAAGGGGAAGGTTCTGAGTGGAGAGCCAAACTCTCTGACCGCGACAATATCTAGGACTCTTAGTTCTACGCTTATTAGCAGCCCTCACAGTCTGCGCCCTATAACGGCAAAGTGCAGACCTGACGCTCTTCCAGGTGCGCTCGCAACGTTGGACAAAAGCCTGAGCGGAGGGGACGCTGGACTCGGCGAACTGAGATGAGAACAGCGGAGGCTGGTACCCGAGGCTACTCTGAAAAGGAGATAGCCCGGTCGCAGACGAAGGAAGCGAGTTGTGGGCGTATTCTGCCCAGGGGAGCTGTTCTGACCAAGACGCAGGGTTGCGAAAAGAAAGACTGCGTAAGATGCGACCAATAGTCTGATTGGCCCGTTCTGCTTGACCGTTAGACTGGGGGTGAAAGCCGGAAGAGAGACTGACGGAAGCCCCAATCAAACGGCAAAACTCCCTCCAAAATTGAGACGTGAATTGCGGACCTCTGTCCGAAACGACGTCTGACGGAAGGCCATGAATTCTGAAAACATTCTCGATGATGATTTGTGCCGTCTCTTTAGCAGAAGGAAGCTTAGCAAGGGGAATAAAATGAGCCGCCTTAGAGAACCTGTCGACAACCGTAAGAATAACAGTCTTCCCCGCTGACGAAGGCAGTCCGGTGACAAAATCTAAGGCGATGTGAGACCACGGTCGAGAGGGAATGGGAAGCGGCCTGAGACGGCCGGCAGGAGGAGAGTTACCGGACTTAGTCTGCGCGCAGACCGAACAAGCAGCCACGAAACGACGCGTGTCATGCTCCCGGGTGGGCCACCAAAAACGCTGGCGAATGGAAGCAAGCGTACCCCGAACGCCAGGGTGGCCGGCTAACTTGGCAGAGTGAGCCCACTGAAGAACGGCCAGACGAGTAGGAACGGGAACGAAAAGAAGGTTCCTAGGACAAGCGCGCGGCGACGGAGTGTGAGTGAGTGCTTGCTTTACCTGCCTCTCAATTCCCCAGACAGTCAACCCGACAACACGCCCCTCAGGGAGAATCCCCTCGGGGTCAGTGGAGGCTACTGAAGAACTGAAGAGACGAGATAAAGCATCAGGCTTGGTGTTCTTAGAGCCCGGACGATAAGAAATCACGAACTCGAAACGAGCGAAAAACAGCGCCCAGCGCGCCTGACGCGCATTAAGTCGTTTGGCAGAACGGATGTACTCAAGGTTCCTATGGTCGGTCCAAACGACAAAAGGAACGGTCGCCCCCTCCAACCACTGTCGCCATTCGCCTAGGGCTAAGCGGATGGCGAGCAGTTCGCGGTTTCCCACATCATAGTTACGTTCCGACGGCGACAGGCGATGAGAAAAATACGCGCAAGGGTGGACCTTGTCGTCAGAGAGGGAGCGCTGAGAAAGAATGGCTCCCACGCCCACCTCTGACGCGTCAACCTCGACAACGAACTGTCTAGAGACGTCAGGGGTAACAAGGATAGGTGCGGATGTAAAACGATTCTTGAGGAGATCAAAAGCTCCCTGGGCGGAAACGGACCACTTAAAGCACGTCTTGACAGAAGTAAGGGCTGTGAGAGGAGCTGCCACCTGACCGAAATTACGGATGAAACGACGATAGAAGTTCGCGAAGCCGAGAAAGCGCTGCAGCTCGACGCGTGACTTAGGGACGGGCCAATCAATGACAGCTTGGACCTTAGCGGGATCCATCTTAATGCCTTCAGCGGAAATAACAGAACCGAGAAATGTGACGGAGGAGGCATGAAAAGTGCACTTCTCAGCCTTCACAAAAAGACAATTCTCTAAAAGGCGCTGGAGGACACGTCGAACGTGCTGAACATGAATCTGGAGTGACGGTGAAAAAATCAGGATATCGTCAAGGTAAACGAAAACAAAGATGTTCAGCATGTCTCTCAGGACATCATTGACTAATGCCTGAAAGACAGCTGGAGCGTTAGCGAGGCCGAAAGGAAGAACCCGGTATTCAAAGTGCCCTAACGGAGTGTTAAACGCCGTCTTCCACTCGTCCCCCTCCCTGATGCGCACGAGATGGTAAGCGTTACGAAGGTCCAACTTAGTGAAAAACCTGGCTCCCTGCAGGATCTCGAAGGCTGAAGACATAAGAGGAAGCGGATAACGATTATTCACTGTTATGTCATTCAGCCCTCGATAATCTATGCAGGGGCGCAGGGACCCGTCCTTCTTCTTAACAAAAAAAAACCCCGCTCCGGCGGGAGAGGAGGAGGGGACTATGGTACCGGCGGCAAGAGCTACAGACAAATAATCTTCGAGAGCCTTACGTTCGGGAGCCGACAGAGAGTATAGTCTACCCCGGGGGGGAGTGGTTCCCGGAAGGAGATCAATACTACAATCATACGACCGGTGTGGAGGAAGAGAGGTGGCCCTGGACCGACTGAACACAGTGCGCAGATCGTGATATTCCTCCGGCACCCCTATCAAATCACCAGGCTCCTCCTGTGAAGAAGAGATAGAGGAAACAGGAGGGATAGCAGACATTAAACATTTCACATGACAAGAGACGTTCCAGGAGAGGATAGAATTACTAGACCAATTAATAGAAGGATTATGACAAACTAGCCAGGGATGGCCCAAAACAACAGGTGTAAAAGGTGAACGAAAAATTAAAAAAGAAATGGTTTCGCTATGATTACCAGAAACAGTGAGGGTTAAAGGTAGCGTCTCACGCTGAATCCTGGGGAGAGGACTACCATCCAGGGCGAACAAGGCCGTGAACTCCCTTAACTGTCTGAGAGGAATGTCATGTTCCCGAGCCCAGGTCTCGTCCATAAAACAGCCCTCCGCCCCAGAGTCTATTAAGGCACTGCAGGAAGCTGACGAACCGGTCCAGCGTAGATGGACCGACAAGGTAGTGCAGGATCTTGAAGGAGAGACAGGAGTAGTAGCGCTCACCAGTAGCCCTCCGCTTACTGATGAGCTCTGGCTTTTACTGGACATGAAGTGACAAAATGACCAGCAGAACCGCAATAGAGACAGAGGCGGTTGGTGATTCTCCGTTCCCTCTCCTTAGTCGAGATGCGGATACCTCCCAGCTGCATAGGCTCAGCACCCGAGCCGGCAGAGGAAGATGGTAGTGATGCGGAGAGGGGGGCAACGGAGAACGCGAGCTCCTTTCCACGAGCTCGGTGACGAAGATCAACCCGTCGCTCAATGCGAATAGCGAGTTCAATCAAGGAATCCACGCTGGAAGGAACCTCCCGGGAGAGAATCTCATCCTTTACCTCTGCGCGGAGACCCTCCAGAAAACGAGCGAGCAAAGCCGGCTCGTTCCAGCCACTGGAGGCAGCAAGAGTGCGAAACTTAATAGAGTAGTCTGTTATGGATCGATTACCTTGACATAGGGAAGACAGGACCCTGGAAGCCTCCTCCCCAAAAACAGATCGATCAAAAACCCGTATCATCTCCTCCTTAAAGTCCTGATACTGGTTAGTACACTCAGCCCTTGCCTCCCAGATTGCCGTGCCCCACTCACGAGCCCGTCCAGTAAGGAGAGATATGACGTAGGCGACACGAGCAGTGCTCCTGGAGTAAGTGTTGGGCTGGAGAGAAAACACAATATCACACTGGGTGAGGAACGAGCGGCATTCAGTGGGCTCCCCAGAGTAACACGGCGGGTTATTGATTCTGGGCTCCGGAGATTCGAAAGCCCTGGAAGTGGCCGGTGGATCGAGGCGGAGATGGTGAACCTGTTCTGTGAGGTTGGAGACTTGGGTGGCCAGGGTCTCAACGGCATGTCGAGCAGCAGACAATTCCTGCTCGTGTCTGCCTAGCATCGCTCCCTGGATCTCGACGGCTGAGTGGAGAGGATCCGAAGTCGCTGGGTCCATTCTTGGTCGGATTCTTCTGTTAGGTGCGTGAATGAGGACCCAAAAGCGAATTAACGTAAACAGAGCTTCTTTAATAACAAAACAAACGTAGGCTCAGATGGACCGGCAGATTCCGACAGGACAGGACAAGGTTGCAGCAAACATGACGATAGTCTGGTTCAGGCATGAATAACACAAACAAGAATCCGACAAAGACAGAAACAAAAACAGAGAGAGATATAGAGGACTAATCAGAGGGAAAAAGGGAACAGGTGGGAAAAGGGGTGACGAGGTAGTTAGGAGGAGACAAGGAACAGCTGGGGGAAAGAGGGGGAGAAAAGGTAACCTAATAACGACCAGCAGAGGGAGACAGGGTGAAGGGAAAGGACAGAAACAAGACACAACATGACAATACATGACAGCTCCAGCAAAACCAAAGCCTACTTGAAGTTAACAGCGTTCTAGCAAAACCAAAGCCTACTTGAAGTTAACAGTGCTCTAGCAAAACCTTTGCCTACTTGAAGTTAACAGCGCTCTAGCAAAACCAAAATGACTTTCACGAAGCGGATCCTGTGTTCTGCCTTTCACCCAGGACAACGGAATGGATCCCAGCCGGCGACCCAAAAAAACGACTTCGTAAAAGGGGGAAACGGAGCGGTCTTCTGGTCAGACTCCAGAGACAGGCACATCGTGCACCACTCCCTAGCATTCTTTTTGCCAATGTCCAGTCTCTTGACAACAAGGTTGTCAGAGACTGTAACGTTCTTTGCTTCACGGAAACATGGCTCACTGGAGAGACGCTATCAGAGTTGGTGCAGCCAGCTGGTTTCTCCACGCATCGCGCAGACAGAAACAAACATCTTTCTGGTAAGAAGAGGGGCGGTGGCGTATGCTTCATGGTTAACGTGACGTGGTGTGATCATAACAACATACAGGTACTCAAGTCCTTCTGTTCACCTGATTTAGAATTCCTCACAATCAAATGTCGACCGCATTATCTACCAAGGGAATTATCTTCGATTATAATCACAGCCGTATATATTCCCCCTCAAGCAGACACATCGATGGCTCTGAACAAACTTTATTTGACTCTTTGCAAACTGGAATCCATTTATCCGGAGGCTGCATTCTTTGTAGCTGGGGATTTTAACAAGGCTAATCTGAAAACAAGACTCCCTAAATTTTATCAGCATATCGATTGCGCAACCAGGGCTGGAAAAACCTTGGATCACTGCTATTCTAACTTCCGCAACGCATATAAGACCCTCCTTTCGGAAAAGCTGACCACGACTCCATTTTGTTGATCCCTGCCTACAGACAGAAACTAAAACAAGAAGCTCCCGCGCTGAGGTCTGTTCAACGCTGGTCCCACCAATCTGATTCCACACTCCAAGACTACTTCCATCACGTGGACTGGGATATGTTTCGTATTGCGTCAGACAACAACATTGACGAATACGCTGATTCGGTGAGCGAGTTCATTAGAACGTGCGTTGAAGATGTCGTTCCCATAGCAACGATTAAAACATTCCCAAACCAGAAACCGTGGATTGATGGCAGCATTCGCGTGAAACTGAAATCCCGAACCACTGCTTTTAATCAGGGCAAGGTGACCGGAAACATGACCGAATACAAACAGTGTAACTATTCCCTCCGCAAGGCAATCAAACAAGCTAAGCGTCAGTATAGAGACAAAGTAGAATCTCAATTCAACGGCTCAGACACAAGAGGTATGTGGCAGGGTCTACAGTCAATCACGGATTACAAAAAGAAAACCAGCCCCGTCACGGACCAGGATGTCTTGCTCCCTGGCAGACTAAATAACTTTTTTGCCCGCTTTGAGGACAATACAGTGCCACTGACACGGCCCACAACTAAAACATGCGGACTCTCCTTCACTGCAGCCGACGTGAGGAAAACAATTAAACGTGTCAACCCTCGCAAGGCTGCAGGCCCAGACGGCATCCCCAGCTACGGCTTGATTACCAACAACGACGAGACGGCCTACAGGGAGGAGGTAAAGGGCCCTCGGAGTGTGGTGTCAGGAAAATAACCTCACACTCAACGTCAACAAAACTAAGGAGATGATTGTGGACTTCAGGAAACAGCAGAGGGAACACCCCCCTATCCACATCGATGGAACAGTAGTGGAAAGGGTAGTAAGTTTTAAGTTCCTCGGCGTACACATCACAGACAAACTGAGTTGGTCCACCCACACAGACAGCATCGTGAAAAAGGCGCAGCAGCGCCTCTTCAACCTCAGGAGGCTGAAGAAATGTGGCTTGTCACCAAAAGCACTCACAAACTTCTACAGATGCACAATCGAGAGCATTCTGTCGGGCTGTATCACCGCCTGGTACGGCAACTGCTCCGCCCACAACCGTAAGGCTCTCCAGAGGGTAGTGAGTCTGCACAATGCATCACCGGTGCAAACTACCTGCCCTCCAGGACACCCGATGTCACAGGAAGGCCAAAAAGATCATCAAGGACAACAACCACCCGAGCCACTGCCTGTTCACCCCGCTATCATCCAGAAGGCGAGGTCAGTACAGGTGCATCAAAGCTGGGACCGAGAGACTGAAAAACAGCTTCTATCTCAAGGCCATCAGACTGTTAAACAGCTACCACTAACATTGAGTGGCTGCTGCCAACACACTGACTCAACTCCAGCCACTTTAATAATGGGAATGGATGGGAAATGATGTAAAATATATCACTAGCCACTTTAAACAATGCTACCTAATATAATGTTTACATACCCTACATTATTCATCTCATACAGTATATGTATATACTGTACTCTATATCATCTACTGCATCTTTATGTAATACATTTATCACTAGCCACTTCAACTATGCCACTTTGTTTTCATACTCATCTCATATGTATATACTGCACTCAATACCATCTACTGTATCTTGCCTATGCCGCTCTGCACCATCACTCATTCATATATCTTTATGTACATATTCTTTATCCCCTTACACTTGTGTCTATAAGGTAGTAGTTTTGGAATTGTTAGCTAGATTACTTGTTGGTTATTACTGCATTGTCGGAACTAGAAGCACAAGCATTTCGCTACACTCGCATTAACATCTGCTAACCATGTGTATGTGACAAATCAAATTTGATTTGATTTGATTTGAAGTTAACAGCGTTCTAGCAAAACCAAAGCCTACTTGAAGTTAACAGCGCTTTTGCATAACCAAAGCCTACTTGAAGTTAACAGCGCTCTCTGTTGCCCCTAGTGGCCGGTTTCCACATCGTCTCCCGATGTCCTCAGACTGTAAGGGTGTTGAATACTGTATGGGTGGCCTGCCTGAGCAAGACAGGACAACATGGAAAACTCCTATAGTATCTCTCTTTACCCTCTACACTCAAATCAAATGTTATTGGTCACATAACACATGGTTAGCAGATGTTAATGTGAGTGTAGAGAAATGCTTGTGCTTCTGGTTTTGACAGTACAGTAATATCTAACAAGTAATCTAACAATTTCTCAACAACTACCTTATGCACACAAATCTAAAGGGATGGCATAAGAATATGTACATATAAATATATGGATGAGCGATGGCTGAGCAGCATAGGCAAGATGCAATAGATGGTTTAAGATACAGTATATATGTGTAAATGTCTTACTCCCGTCTGCCACGGAGAAGCCGCAGTCCTTATTAGCGGGCCGTTAAGGTGTTTGTCTTGCCTGGAAGCAATATGTCGGTGTCCGTGACGTGGCTGGTTCTCTTTCTGTCGTCCGTAATTATCTGTAGACCCTGCCCCATACGTTGCGTGTCTGAGCCGTTGAATTGCGACTCCACTTTGTCACTGTACCAACATGTTGCCTGTTTGATTGCCTTGCGGAGGGAATAACTACACGTGATCAAAACAATCTTGAAGCATGGATTCTGATTGGTCAGACCAGCATTGAATGGTTCTAGTCACGGGTACATCCTGTTTGAGTTTTTGCCTATTGTATGGTAGGAGCAAGATGAAGTCGTGGTCGGATTTGCCGAAGGGAGGGAGAGGGAGGGCCTTGTATGCAGTGGGCCAGTATATCGCCTTGTTCTCAAATTTGCTTTGTTAAAATCCCCAGCTACAATAAATGCAGCCGCAGGATATATGGTTTCCAGTTCACATAGAGTGCAGTGAAGTTCCTCGAGGGCCGTCAGCATTTAATTGTAAGGAATTCCAGGTCAGGTGAACAGAAGAATTTGAATTCCTGTATGTTGTTATTGTTACACCATGAGTCGTTAATCATGAAGCATACACCGCCGCCCTTCTTCTTCTTCCCAGAGAGATGTTTATTTCTGTCGGCGCGACGCATGAAGAAGCCCAGTGGCTGTACCGACTCCGACAACATATCCCGAGAGAGCCATGTTTCCGTGAAACACAGAATGTTACAATCACTGATGTCTCTCTGGAAGGCAACCCTTGCCCTAATTTCATCCACCTTGTTTTCTAGGGACTGGACATTGGCAAGTAGTATACTCGGAAGCGGTGGGCAGTGTGTATGCCTTCGAAGCCTGACCAGGAGGCCGCTCGGTCTACCTCTTCTGCGGCAACTTTGTTTTGGGTCGGCCTCAGGGATTAGAGCCAATGTCCAGGGTGGAGGTCTGAACAAAGGATCCGCTTCGAGAAAGTCGTATTCCTGGTCGTAATGTTGGTAAATTGACGTCACTCTTATATCCAATAGTTCTTCCCGGCTGTATGTAATAATACTTACAATTTTCTGGGCTAACAATGTAAGAAATAATACAATAAAAAAAAATGAAATACTGCATAGTTTCCTAAGGACTTGAAGCGAGGCGACCATCTCTGTCGGCGCCATCTTGTAAGTCTCTCTCTGTCTCTCAATTCAATTCAAGGGGATTTATTGGCATGGGAAACATGTGTTAACATTGCCAAAGCAAGTGAGGTTGATAATATACAAAAGTGAAACTCTCCCTCATTCTCTCTCTCCTTCTCTCCCGCTGTCTCTCCCCTCTCTCTCCTTCTCTCCCGCTGTCTCTCCTCTCTCTCTCCTTCTCTCCCGCTGTCTTTCCTCTCTCTCCTTCTCTCCCGCTGTCTCTCCTTCTCTCCCGCTGTCTCTCCTCTCTCTCTCTCCTCTCTCTCTTAGGGTGCCATCTAGGATGCACCGTTACCTGCAGAGCTGCCTAGACTTGACATCTAGCATTACCATTACAGAGCTGCCTAGGCTTGACATCTGGCATTACCGTTGTTGTTTTCACATTATAAACTGAACATGCACATTGAGTCAGGCTAGTTGGTTGTTGTTTTGCCAATACGTCTGTTTGAGTTGAATGTTTCACAGTAACCTGTTGTTGTTGTGTATTAAGTTGTTCTTTAGTACATTGTCTTTGAGGATAAAATGTTGATTGTGAAACCAGATTGGAGGCTGTCTCAGCCAGAGAGAGTGAGGGAGAGAGAGGGAGAGACAGAGACAGAGAGAGAAAGAGACAGAGACAGACAGAGAGAGAGAGAGAGAGCGAGAGAGAGAGAGAGAGAGAGACAGAGAGAGAGAGAGAGAGAGAGAAAGAGAGAGAGAGGGAGATCAGCTCTGAAGAAGAGAATAAGAGGAATGTAGTCTATTCAAAGGAGTTTGAAGGCCATGTCACACAATCACATTCACCACTGACATGATTACAATTTGTGATCCAATAAAATGTCCATTGTGACCATTTAAATTGAACATTTTCGCAATATCACACATGTAATGAAAAATAATATGGACAATGTCTTGCCATTTTTTGAGTTCTGATCGGTCTTCCCATGCAGTAATTCTGCTGAGGGAGATTGTTATTTGTTGCCCGTTGTCAACTTTATTCTTATGTACTCTTCCGGAAGGTTTTTTAGGAATCTTTGAAACAAATAGGTAAATAGGTCTAAATTGTAATCAAATCCCAACACGGCACAGTAATCAAGTTGGCTGGAAGCAAAATGCAGCGAATAACAGCAGCAGCACAGAAGAAAGACATAGACGTAGGTTTTTATTTAGTTAAGAGGAATGTACAGAAGTTACGGTTGTGTTGTTGTTGTTCCAAAAACTGCGTTTTTTTGTCCCAGTCTTGAACACCCTTGAAATCCCATTATATTTGAGAATTCCTGGGAACAATGCTCGAGAAGTGTTTTTTGGTCGTAGCTGAGGCCCAACTCTGGGGGTGGCGGTGTCTAGGCACTGTTTCACTTACGGGGAAGAAATTTATTATTGGGGCAGGCCCAAATAATACAGGGTCCCATATCAAAGGCAACTTGATAGGCTCATACATCATGCTCCATACACAGAATTCCTCACATTTATTCATTAACAATTTACTATATGGGAGTGGATGGATGAAAATGGATATGGAGTTTTCTAATCACTTGTACTTTACTCCCAATATTACGGTATGTTCCTGCCTAGTGTCTGACACCAGTGTTAAGCAGAGCACCTCCACCCTACCTGACACCCTAGACCCACTCCAATTTGCTTACCGCCCCAATAGGTCCACAGACGACGCAATCACAATCACTCTGCACACTGCCCTAACCCATCTGGGCAAGAGGAATACCTATGTGAGAATGCTGTTCATCGACTACAGCTGGTTCTCGACCCCGCCCTGAGCAACTGGGTACTGGACTTCTTGACGGGCCGTCCCCAGGTGGTGAGGGTAGGCAACAACATTTCCACCCCGCTGATCCTCAACACTGGGGCCCCACAAGGGTGCGTTCTCAGTCCTCTCCTGTACTCGGTGTTCACCCATGACTGCGTGGCCATACACGCCTCCAACTCAATCATCAAGTTTGCAGACAACACTACAGTGGTAGGCTTGATTACCAACAACGACGAAACGGCCTACAGGAAGGAGGTGAGGGCCCTCGGAGTGTGGTGTCAGGAAAATAACCTCACACTCAACGTCAACAAAACAAAGGAGTTGATCGTGGACTTCAGGAAAAAGCAGAGGGAACAGCCCCCTATCCACATCGACTGGACAGTAGTGGAGAGGGTGCAAAGTTTTAAGGTCCTCAGCGTACACATCACAGACAAACTGAATTGGTCCACCCACACAGACAGCATCGTGAAGAAGGCGCAGCAGCGCCTCTTCAATCTCAGGAGGCTGAAGAAATTTGGCTTGTCACCAAAAACAATCACAAACGTTTACAGATGCACAATTGAGAGCATCCTGTCGGGCTGTATCACCTCCTGGTACGGCAACTGCACCACCCTCAACCGCAGGGCTCTCCAGAGGGTGGTGCGGTCTGCACAACGCGTCACCGGGGGCAAACTACCTGCCCTCCAGGACACCTACAGCACCCGATGTCACAGGAAGGCCATAAAGATCATCAAGGACAACAACCACCCGAGCCACTGCCTGTTCACCCCGTTACCATCCAGAAGGCGAGGTCAGTACAGGTGCATCAAAGCTGGGACCGAGAGACTGAAAAACAGCTTCTATCTCAAGGCCATCAGACTGTTAAACAGCCATCACTAACATTGAGTGGCTGCTGCCAACATACTGACTCAACTCCAGCCACTTTAATAATGAAAATTGATGTAATAAATGTATCACTAGCCACTTTAAACAATGCTACTTAATATAATGTTTACATACCCTACATTATTAATCTCATATGTATACGTATATACTGTACTCTATATCATCTACTGCATCTAGCCTATGCCTTTCGGCCATCGCTCATTCATATATCTTTATGTACATATTCTTATTCATTCCTTTACACTTGTGTGTATAAGGTAGTTGTAGTGAAATTGTTAGGTTAGATTACTTGTTAGATATTACTGCACGGTCGGAACTAGAAGCACAAGCATTACACTCGCATTAACATCTGCTAACCATATGTATGTGACAAATAACATTTTATTTTATTTTATTTGAGAGGTGTGAAATGTTAAATCACTCAGAAGTCATTTAACCTGATCATAAGATCTTTCGTGTACCACAATGCTAGTAGATATAAATAATAATGGCACCGCATTTTTACAAAGTCAGATAACAGCGTTTAATTCCAGGTAGCTCTGAACAGAGAGCCTTTGATTTAACATTAACCTTCAACATGTACAGTACCAGTCAAACGTTTTAGAACACTTACTCATTCAAGGGTTTTAGAACACCTACTCATTCCATGGTTTTAGAACACCTACTCATTCCAGGGTTTTAGAACACCTACTCATTCAAGGGTTTTAGAACACCTACTCATTCCAGGGTTTTAGAACACCTACTCATTCCAGGGTTTTAGAACACCTAGTCATTCCAGGGTTTTAGAACACCTACTCATTCCAGGGTTTTAGAACACCTACTCATTCAAGGGTTTTAGAACACCTAGTCATTCCAGGGTTTTAGAACACCTAGTCATTCCAGGGTTTTAGAACACCTACTCATTCCAGGGTTTTAGAACACCTACTCATTCCAGGGTTTTAGAACACCTACTCATTCCAGGGTTTTAGAACACCTACTCATTCCAGGGTTTTAGAACACCTACTCATTCCAGGGTTTTAGAACACCTACTCATTCCAGGGTTTTAGAACACCTACTCATTCCAGGGTTTTAGAACACCTACTCATTCCAGGGTTTTAGAACACCTACTCATTCCAGGGTTTTAGAACACCTACTCATTCCAGGATTTTAGAACACCTACTCATTCCAGGGTTTTAGAACACCTACTCATTCCAGGGTTCTAGAACACCTACTCATTCCAGGGTTTTAGAACACCTACTCATTCCAGGGTTCTAGAACACCTATTCATTCAAGGGTTTTTCTTAATTAAAAAAAAAAAATTCTACATTGTAGAATAATAGTAAAGACATCAAAACTATGAAATAACACATATGGAATCATGTAGTAAGCAAAAACAAAGTGTTAAACAAATCTAAATGTATTTTATATTTGAGATTCTTCAAATAGCCACCCTTTGGCTTGATGACAGCTTTGCACACTCTTGGCATTCTCTCAACCAGCTTCACCTGGAATGCTTTCCCAAACCGTCTTGCAGGAATTCCCACAAATGCTGACCACTTGTTGACTGCTTTACCTTAACTCTGCGGTCCGACTCATCCCAAACCATCTTAATTGGGTTGAGGTCGGGGGATTGTGGAGGCCAGGTCATCTGATGCAGCACTCCATCACTATCCTTCTAGGTAAAATCACCCTTAGACAGCCTGGAGGTGTGTTGGGTCATGGTCCTGTTGAAAAAAAAAGCCCAAACCAGATGGGATGGCGTATCGCTGCAGAATGCTGTGGTAACCATGATATTTAAGTGTGCCTTGAATTCTAAATAAATCACAGACAGTTTCACCAGCAAAGCACCACGACACCATCACACCTCCTCCTCCATGCTTCATGGTGGGAACCACACATGCAGAGATCATCTATTCACCCACACCGCGTCCCACAAAGACACGGCGGTTGGAACCAAAAATCTCAAATTTGGACTCAAATCAAATCAAATTGTATTGGTCACATACACGTGTTTAGCACGTGTTTTTGCCAGTGAAGGTTAAATGCTTGTGTTTCTAGCTTCAACAGTGCAGTAAAGTAATATCTAACAATTTCACAACACATAACCAATACACATAAATCTAAGTAAAGGAATGGAATTAAGAATAAATAAAAATGTGGACGAGCAACGTCAGAGCAGCATAGACTAAGATACAGAAGAATAGTATAGAATACAGCATATGAGATGAGCAATGTCAGAGTGGCATAGACTAAGATACAGAAGAATAGTATAGAATACAGCATATGAGATGAGTAATGTGAGATATGTAAACATTATTAAAGTGGCATTATTAAAGTGACTAGTGATCCATTTACTAAAGTGGCCAGAGATTTAAAGTCTGTGTATACAGGCAGACCAAAGGGCAGAATTCCACCAGTCTATTGTCCATTGCTCGTGTTTCTTGGCCCAAGCAAGTCTCTTCTTCTTATCGGTGTCCTTTAGTAGTGGTTTCTTTGCAGCAATTTGACCATAAAGGCCTGATTCACACAATCTCCTCTGAACAGTTGGTGTTGAGATGTGTCTGTTACTTGATCACTGTGAAGAATTTATTTGGGGTGCAATTTCTGAGGCTGATAACTCTAATGAACGTATCCTCTGCAGCAGAGGTAACTCTGGGTCTTCCTTTCCTGTGACGGTCCTCATGAGAGACAGTTAACTCTAATGAACTTATCCTCTGCAGCAGAGGTAACTCTGGGTCTTCCTTTCCTGTGACGGTCCTCATGAGAGCCAGTTTCATCTTAGCGCTTGATGGTTTTTGCGACTGCACTTGGAAGAAACTTTAAAAGTTATTGAGCTTGTTCTCAACTGGCCTACCTGGTTAAATAAAGGCGAAGTAAAAAAATAAAATGTAGAAAATAAAGAAAAACCCTCGAATGAGTAGCTGTTCAAAAACCTGGTGTACGACATGGGAGAATCAATCCGCTCTTCGTTTCTTCGTTCAATTCCTCTTTCTTTCAACCAGATACCAAATGAATCACTTTGAGTGAAACCTCTTTAACAATGTAGCTCCTGATTGAAATATGAAACCTAGAACCTAGTAACCAAAAAGGTTGTTGAATCGAATCCCCGAATTGACAAGGTAAAAATCTGTCGTTCTGTCCCTGAGCGAGGCAGTTACCCCGAACGCTGAAGACGTGGAGGTCGATTAAGGCAACCCTCCACACCTCTCTGATTCAGAGGGGTTAAATGCTGAAGACACATTTCAGTTGAATTCATACAGTTGAATTCATACTTTCCCTTTAAATAGTATAACTGACTAGGTACCCCCCTTTTAATAGTGTTGTAGCTGTGGTAAAACCATTATAACTGACTAGGTACCCCCCTTTTAATAGTGTTGTAGCTGTGGTAATACCATTATAACTGACTAGGTACCCCCCTTTTAATAGTGTTGTAGCTGTGGTAATACCATTATAACTGACTAGGTACCCCCCTTTCCCTTTTAATAGTGTTGTAGCTGTGGTAAAACCATTATAACTGACTAGGTACCCCCCTTTCCCTTTTAATAGAGTTGTAGCTGTGGTAAAACCATTATAACTGACTAGGTACCCCCCTTTCCCTTTTAATAGAGTTGTAGCTGTGGTAAAACCATTATAACTGACTAGGTACCCCCCTTTCCCTTTTAATAGAGTTGTAGCTGTGGTAAAACCATTATAACTGACTAGGTATCCCCCTTTTAATAATAGTGTTGTAGCTGTGGTAAAACCATTATAACTGAGTAGGTACCCCCCTTTCACTTTTAATAGTGTTGTAGCTGTGGTAAAACCATTATAACTGACTAGGTACCCCCCTTTTAATAGTGTTGTAGCTGTGGTAAAACCATTATAACTGACTAGGTATCCCCCTTTCCCTTGTAATAGTGTTGTAGCTGTGGTAAAACCATTATAACTGACTAGGTACCCCCCTTTTAATAGTGTTGTAGCTGTGGTAAAACCATTATAACTGACTAGGTACCCCCCTTTCCCTTTTAATAGTGTTGTAGCTGTGGTAAAACCATTATAACTGACTAGGTACCCCCATTTCCCTTTTAATAGTGTTGTAGCTGTGGTAAAACCATTATAACTGACTAGGTACCCCCCTTTTAATAATAGTGTTGTAGCTGTGGTAAAACCATTATAACTGACTAGGTACCCCCCTTTCCCTTTTAATAGTGTTGTAGCTGTGGTAAAACCATTATAACTGACTAGGTACCCCCCTTTTAATAGTGTTGTAGCTGTGGTAAAACCATTATAACTGACTAGGTACCCCCCTTTCCCTTTTAATAGTGTTGTAGCTGTGGTAAAACCATTATAACTGACTAGGTACCCCCCTTTTAATAGTGTTGTAGCTGTGGTAAAACCATTATAACTGACTAGGTACCCCCCTTTTAATAGTGTTGTAGCTGTGGTAATACCATTATAACTGACTAGGTACCCCCATTTCCCTTTTAATAGTGTTGTAGCTGTGGTAAAACCATTATAACTGACTAGGTATCCCCCTTTTAATAGTGTTGTAGCTGTGGTAAAACCATTATAACTGACTAGGTATCCCCCTTTTAATAGTGTTGTAGCTGTGGTAAAACCATTATAACTGACTAGGTATCCCCCTTTTAATAGTGTTGTAGCTGTGGTAAAACCATTATAACTGACTAGGTACCCCCATTTCCCTTTTAATAGTGTTGTAGCTGTGGTAAAACCATTATAACTGACTAGGTACCCCCTTTCCCTTTTAATAGTGTTGTAGCTGTGGTAAAACCATTATAACTGACTAGGTACCCCCATTTCCCTTTTAATAGTGTTGTAGCTGTGGTAAAACCATTATAACTGACTAGGTACCCCCCTTTCCCTTTTAATAGTGTTGTAGCTGTGGTAAAACCATTATAACTGACTAGGTATCCCCTTTTCCCTTTTAATAGTGTTGTAGCTGTGGTAAAACCATTATAACTGACTAGGTATCCCCCTTTTAATAGTGTTGTAGCTGTGGTAAAACCCTTATAACTGACTAGGTACCCCCCTTTCCCTTTTAATAGTGTTGTAGCTGTGGTAAAACCATTATAACTGACTAGGTACCCCCCTTTCCCTTTTAATAGTGTTGTAGCTGTGGTAAAACCATTATATCTGACTAGGTACCCCCCTTTCCCTTTTAATAGTGTTGTAGCTGTGGTAAAACCATTATAACTGACTAGGTACCCCCCTTTCCCTTTTAATAGTGTTGTAGCTGTGGTAAAACCATTATAACTGACTAGGTACCCCCCTTTCCCTTTTAATAGTGTTGTAGCTGTGGTAAAACCATTATAACTGACTAGGTACCCCCCTTTTAATAGTGTTGTAGCTGTGGTAAAACCATTATAACTGACTAGGTACCCCCCTTTCCCTTTTAATAGTGTTGTAGCTGTGGTAAAACCATTATAACTGACTAGGTACCCCCCTTTTAATAGTGTTGTAGCTGTGGTAAAACCATTATAACTGACTAGGTATCCCCCTTTTAATAGTGTTGTAGCTGTGGTAAAACCATTATAACTGACTAAGTACCCCCCTTTCCCTTTTAATAGTGTTGTAGCTGTGGTAAAACCATTATAACTGACTAGGTATCCCCCTTTTAATAGTGTTGTAGCTGTGGTAAAACCATTATAACTGACTAGGTACCCCCCTTTTAATAGTGTTGTAGCTGTGGTAATACCATTATAACTGACTAGGTACCCCCCTTTTAATAGTGTTGTAGCTGTGGTAAAACCATTATAACTGACTAGGTACCCCCCTTTTAATAGTGTTGTAGCTGTGGTAATACCATTATAACTGACTAGGTACCCCCCTTTTAATAGTGTTGTAGCTGTGGTAAAACCATTATAACTGACTAGGTACCCCCATTTCCCTTTTAATAGTGTTGTAGCTGTGGTAAAACCATTATAACTGACTAGGTACCCCCCTTTTAATAGTGTTGTAGCTGTGGTAAAACCATTATAACTGACTAGGTACCCCCATTTCCCTTTTAATAGTGTTGTAGCTGTGGTAAAACCATTATAACTGACTAGGTACCCCCCTTTTAATAGTGTTGTAGCTGTGGTAAAACCATTATAACTGACTAGGTACCCCCATTTCCCTTTTAATAGTGTTGTAGCTGTGGTAAAACCATTATAACTGACTAGGTACCCCCCTTTTAATAGTGTTGTAGCTGTGGTAAAACCATTATAACTGACTAGGTACCCCCCCTTTTAATAGTGTTGTAGCTGTGGTAATACCATTATAACTGACTAGGTACCCCCCTTTTAATAGTGTTGTAGCTGTGGTAAAACCATTATAACTGACTAGGTAACCCCCTTTTAATAGTGTTGAAGCTGTGGTAAAACCATTATAACTGACTAGGTACCCCCCTTTTAATAGTGTTGTAGCTGTGGTAATACCATTATAACTGACTAGGTACCCCCCTTTTAATAGTGTTGTAGCTGTGGTAAAACCATTATAACTGACTAGGTACCCCCCTTTTAATAGTGTTGTAGCTGTGGTAATACCATTATAACTGACTAGGTACCCCCCTTTTAATAGTGTTGTAGCTGTGGTAAAACCATTATAACTGACTAGGTACCCCCCTTTTAATAGTGTTGTAGCTGTGGTAAAACCATTATAACTGACTAGGTACCCCCATTTCCCTTTTAATAGTGTTGTAGCTGTGGTAAAACCATTATAACTGACTAGGTACCCCCCTTTCCCTTTTAATAGTGTTGTAGCTGTGGTAAAACCATTATAACTGACTAGGTACCCCCCTTTTAATAGTGTTGTAGCTGTGGTAAAACCATTATAACTGACTAGGTACCCCCATTTCCCTTTTAATAGTGTTGTAGCTGTGGTAAAACCATTATAACTGACTAGGTACCCCCATTTCCCTTTTAATAGTGTTGTAGCTGTGGTAAAACCATTATAACTGACTAGGTACTCCCCTTTTAATAATGTTGTAGCTGTGGTAAAACCATTATAACTGACTAGGTACCCCCCTTTCCCTTTTAATAGTGTTGTAGCTGTGGTAAAACCATTATAACTGACTAGGTACCCCCCTTTTAACAGTGTTGTAGCTGTGATAAAACCATTATAACTGACTAGGTACCCCCCTTTCCCTTTTAATAGTGTTGTAGCTGTGGTAATACCATTATAACTGACTGGGTACCCCCCTTTCCCTTTTAATAGTGTTGTAGCTGTGGTAATACCATTATAACTGACTAGGTACCCCCCTTTTAATAATGTTGTAGCTGTGGTAATACCATTATAACTGACTAGGTACCCCCCTTTTAACAGTGTTGTAGCTGTGATAAAACCATTATAACTGACTAGGTACCCCCCTTTCCCTTTTAATAGTGTTGTAGCTGTGGTAATACCATTATAACTGACTGGGTACCCCCCTTTCCCTTTTAATAGTGTTGTAGCTGTGGTAAAACCATTATAACTGACTAGGTATCCCCCTTTCCCTTTTAATAGTGTTGTAGCTGTGGTAATACCATTATAACTGACTGGGTATCCCCCTTTCCCTTTTAATAGTGTTGTAGCTGTGGTAAAACCATTATAACTGACTAGGTATCCCCCTTTCCCTTTTAATAATGTTGTAGCTGTGGTAAAACCATTATAACTGACTAGGTACCCCCCTTTTAATAGTGTTGTAGCTGTGGTAATACCATTATAACTGACTGGGTACCCCCCTTTCCCTTTTAATAGTGTTGTAGCTGTGGTAAAACCATTATAACTGACTAGGTACCCCCCTTTCCCTTTTAATAGTGTTGTAGCTGTGGTAAAACCATTATAACTGACTAGGTACCCACCTTTCCCTTTTAATAGTGTTGAAGCTGTGGTAAAACCATTATAACTGACTAGGTACCCCCATTTTAATAGTGTTGTAGCTGTGGTAAAACCATTATAACTGACTAGGTATCCCCTTTTCCCTTTTAATAGTGTTGTAGCTGTGGTAAAACCATTATAACTGACTAGGTACCCCCCTTTTAATAGTATTGTAGCTGTGGTAAAACCATTATAACTGACTAGGTACCCCCATTTCCCTTTTACTGCTCTTAATACAACACTGCCTCTATTTCTAGTGCAGTTCTCTGTCTGTCTTGACAAACACCAACAATACTGTGACCTTTAACCTCAGTGTTGGTCTGGTCTGAAGGCCAGTTATGTGTAGTCTTACCAGCCTCTAACCCTAACCCTTGTCCAACATGAGGCCTTTATCATGCATATAATGCATGCGTGTGTGTGTGTGTGTGTGTGTGTGTGTGTGTGTGTGTGTGTGTGTGTGTGTGTGTGTGGTGCACTACACAGTAAAAAAAAAGTGTGATGTCACTCTGCTTTTTTCCTGATTGGTATGATCCGGCAGCCATTCAGAAAAGTTAGGAGGTGTGGCCTATTTGGGGCGTGGCTTTCAGTTTGTTTGTTTTTTGATCAGTGAGAATGAATGTCATTCCAGGCAATGTGTTCTGCTCTTTTTTAGTAAAAAAAAAAAAAAATGGCTGTCTGTTCACTGCCAGTATTGGATAATCACACGTTATATCTGTGTAAGTACTGTGATAATCAATAGCCATGAAAGGTTTCCATTGATGAGCTGGTCACAATTTGGTGACAATAACTGTACACCAGGTCATGTGTGAACTTCTTATCTAAAGAAAGTGTTTGGAGTCGCTATTTAATGTTGTTGAACCAATTTATTATCCTGATTAACAGGAAATTGATTGAACTGCTTGTAAACCCAATTTAATACATTTGGATAGATAATTCTGTGGCAAAATAATGGGTTGTATTTCCAGTGCATTCTGAAAGTATTCAGACCCCTTATCATTTCCCACATTTTGTTACCTTACAGCCTTACTCTAGAATTGATTAAATAACATTTTTTCCTCATCAATCTACACACAATACCCCATAATGACAAAATAAAAACAGGTTTTCAGAAATTGAGGTCAGGAGCATCCTGTTTCCATTGATCATCCTTGAGATGATTCTACAACTTGATTGGAGTCCACCTGTAGTAAATTTGATGATTGGACATGATTTGGAAAGGCAGACATCTGTCTATATAAGGTCCCACAGTTGACATGTCAGAGCAAAAACCAAGCCATGAGGTTGAAGAAATTGTACGTAGAGCTCTGAGACAGGATTGTGTTGAGGCACAAATCTGGGGAAGGGTACTAAAACATTTCTGCAGCATTGAAGGTCCCCAAGAACACAGTGGCCTCCGTCATTCTTAAATGGAAGAAGTTTGGAACCAACAAGACTCTTCCTAGAGCTGGCCGAACGGCACCACCATAACAACATTCTATATAACACTACCACCATAACAACATTGTATATAACACCACCATAACAACATTCTATATAACACCACCACCATAACAACATTCTATATAACACCACCACCATAACAACATTCTATATAACACCACCACCATAACAACATTCTATATAACACCACCACCATAACAACATTCTATATAACACCACCACCATAACAACATTCTAAATAACACCACCACCATAACAACATTCTATATAACACCACCACCATAACAACATTCTATATAACACCACCATAACAACATTCTATATAACACCACCATAACAACATTCTACATAACACCACCATAACAACATTCTATATAACACCACCACCATAACAACATTCTAAATAACACCACCACCATAACAACATTCTATATAACACCACCACCATAACAACATTCTATATAACACCACCACCATAACAACATTCTATATAACACCACCATAACAACATTCTATGTAACACCACCACCATAACAACATTCTATATAACACCACCACCATAACAACATTCTATATAACACCACCATAACAACATTCTATATAACACCACCACCATAACAACATTCTATATAACACTACCACCATAACAACATTCTATATAACACCACCACCATAACAACATTCTATATTACAATACCACCATAACAACATTCTATATAACACCACCACCATAACAACATTCTATATAACGCCACCACCATAACAACATTCTATGTAACACCACCACCATAACAACATTCTATATAACACCACCATAACAACATTCTATATAACACCACCACCATAACAACATTCTACATAACACCACCACCATAACAACATTCTATGTAACACCACCACCATAACAACATTCTATATAACACCACCACCATAACAACATTCTATATAACACCACCACCATAACAACATTCTATATAACACCACCATAACAACATTCTATATAACACCACCACCATAACAACATTCTATATAACACCACCATAACAACATTCTATATAACACCACCACCATAACAACATTCTATATAACACTACCACCATAACAACATTCTATATAACACCACCACCATAACAACATTCTATATTACACTACCACCATAACAACATTCTATATAACACCACCATAACAACATTCTATATAACACCACCACCATAACAACATTCTATATAACACCACCATAACAACATTCTACATAACACCACCATAACAACATTCTATATAACACCACCACCATAACAACATTCTAAATAACACCACCACCATAACAACATTCTATATAACACCACCACCATAACAACATTCTATATAACACCACCACCATAACAACATTCTATATAACACCACCATAACAACATTCTATGTAACACCACCACCATAACAACATTCTATATAACACCACCACCATAACAACATTCTATATAACACCACCATAACAACATTCTATATAACACCACCACCATAACAACATTCTATATAACACTACCACCATAACAACATTCTATATAACACCACCACCATAACAACATTCTATATTACAATACCACCATAACAACATTCTATATAACACCACCACCATAACAACATTCTATATAACACCACCACCATAACAACATTCTATGTAACACCACCACCATAACAACATTCTATATAACACCACCATAACAACATTCTATATAACACCACCACCATAACAACATTCTACATAACACCACCACCATAACAACATTCTATGTAACACCACCACCATAACAACATTCTATATAACACCACCACCATAACAACATTCTATATAACACCACCACCATAACAACATTCTATATAACACCACCATAACAACATTCTATATAACACCACCACCATAACAACATTCTATATAACACCACCATAACAACATTCTATATAACACCACCACCATAACAACATTCTATATAACACTACCACCATAACAACATTCTATATAACACCACCACCATAACAACATTCTATATTACACTACCACCATAACAACATTCTATATAACACCACCATAACAACATTCTATATAACACCACCACCATAACAACATTCTATATAACACCACCATAACAACATTCTAAATAACACCACCATAACAACATTCTATATAACACCACCACCATAACAACATTCTATACAACACCACCACCATAACAACATTCTATATAACACCACCATAACAACATTCTATATAACACCACCACCACAACAACATTCTATATAACACCACCATAACAACATTCTACATAACACCACCACCATAACAACATTCTATATAACACCACCACCATAACAACATTCTACATAACACCACCACCATAACAACATTCTATATAACACCACCACCATAACAACATTCTATATAACACCACCACCATAACAACATTCTATATAACACCACCACCATAACAACATTCTATATAACACCACCACCACCACAACATTCTATATAACACCACCATAACAACATTCTATATAACACCACCACCATAACAACGTTCTATATAACACCACCATAACAACATTCTATATAACACCACCATAACAACATTCTATATAACACCACCACCATAACAACATTCTATATAACACCACCATAACAACATTCTATATAACACCACCACCATAACAACATTCTATATAACACTACCACCATAACAACATTCTATATAACACCACCACCATAACAACATTCTATATTACAATACCACCATAACAACATTCTATATAACACCACCACCATAACAACATTCTATATAACGCCACCACCATAACAACATTCTATGTAACACCACCACCATAACAACATTCTATATAACACCACCATAACAACATTCTATATAACACCACCACCATAACAACATTCTACATAACACCACCACCATAACAACATTCTATGTAACACCACCACCATAACAACATTCTATATAACACCACCACCATAACAACATTCTATATAACACCACCACCATAACAACATTCTATATAACACCACCATAACAACATTCTATATAACACCACCACCATAACAACATTCTATATAACACCACCATAACAACATTCTATATAACACCACCACCATAACAACATTCTATATAACACTACCACCATAACAACATTCTATATAACACCACCACCATAACAACATTCTATATTACACTACCACCATAACAACATTCTATATAACACCACCATAACAACATTCTATATAACACCACCACCATAACAACATTCTATATAACACCACCATAACAACATTCTACATAACACCACCATAACAACATTCTATATAACACCACCACCATAACAACATTCTAAATAACACCACCACCATAACAACATTCTATATAACACCACCACCATAACAACATTCTATATAACACCACCACCATAACAACATTCTATATAACACCACCATAACAACATTCTATGTAACACCACCACCATAACAACATTCTATATAACACCACCACCATAACAACATTCTATATAACACCACCATAACAACATTCTATATAACACCACCACCATAACAACATTCTATATAACACTACCACCATAACAACATTCTATATAACACCACCACCATAACAACATTCTATATTACAATACCACCATAACAACATTCTATATAACACCACCACCATAACAACATTCTATATAACACCACCACCATAACAACATTCTATGTAACACCACCACCATAACAACATTCTATATAACACCACCATAACAACATTCTATATAACACCACCACCATAACAACATTCTACATAACACCACCACCATAACAACATTCTATGTAACACCACCACCATAACAACATTCTATATAACACCACCACCATAACAACATTCTATATAACACCACCACCATAACAACATTCTATATAACACCACCATAACAACATTCTATATAACACCACCACCATAACAACATTCTATATAACACCACCATAACAACATTCTATATAACACCACCACCATAACAACATTCTATATAACACTACCACCATAACAACATTCTATATAACACCACCACCATAACAACATTCTATATTACACTACCACCATAACAACATTCTATATAACACCACCATAACAACATTCTATATAACACCACCACCATAACAACATTCTATATAACACCACCATAACAACATTCTAAATAACACCACCATAACAACATTCTATATAACACCACCACCATAACAACATTCTATACAACACCACCACCATAACAACATTCTATATAACACCACCATAACAACATTCTATATAACACCACCACCACAACAACATTCTATATAACACCACCATAACAACATTCTACATAACACCACCACCATAACAACATTCTATATAACACCACCACCATAACAACATTCTACATAACACCACCACCATAACAACATTCTATATAACACCACCACATAACAACATTCTATATAACACCACCACCATAACAACATTCTATATAACACCACCACCATAACAACATTCTATATAACACCACCACCACCACAACATTCTATATAACACCACCATAACAACATTCTATATAACACCACCACCATAACAACGTTCTATATAACACCACCATAACAACATTCTATATAACACCACCATAACAACATTCTATATAACACCACCACCATAACAACATTCTATATAACACCACCACCATAACAACATTCTATATAACACCACCATAACAACATTCTATATAACACCACCACCATAACAACATTCTATATAACACCACCATAACAACATTCTATATAACACCACCACCATAACAACATTCTATATAACACCACCATAACAACATTCTATATAACACCACCACCACAACAACATTCTATATAACACCACCAACACAACAACATTCTTTATAACACCACCACCACCACAACATTCTATATAACACCACCACCATAACAACATTCTATATAACACCACCACCATAACAACATTCTATATAACACCACCACCATAACAACATTATATATAACACCACCACCATAACAACATTCTATATAACACCACCACCACCACAACATTCTATATAACACCACCATAACAACATTCTATATAACACCACCACCATAACAACGTTCTATATAACACCACCATAACAACATTCTATATAACACCACCATAACAACATTATATATAACACCACCATAACAACATTCTATATAACACCACCACCATAACAACATTCTATATAACACCACCACCATAACAACATTATATATAACACCACCACCATAACAACATTCTATATAACACCACCACCATAACAACATTCTACATAACACCACCACCATAACAACATTCTATATAACACCACCACCATAACAACATTCTAAATAACACCACCACCATAACAACATTCTATATAACACCACCACCATAACAACATTCTAAATAACACCACCACCATAACAACATTCTATATAACACCACCACCATAACAACATTCTATATAACACCACCACCATAACAACATTCTATATAACACCACCATAACAACATTCTATGTAACACCACCACCATAACAACATTCTATATAACACCACCACCATAACAACATTCTATATAACACCACCATAACAACATTCTATATAACACCACCACCATAACAACATTCTATATAACACTACCACCATAACAACATTCTATATAACACCACCACCATAACAACATTCTATATAACACCACCACCATAACAACATTCTATATAACACCACCACCATAACAACATTCTATGTAACACCACCACCATAACAACATTCTATATAACACCACCATAACAACATTCTATATAACACCACCACCATAACAACATTCTACATAACACCACCACCATAACAACATTCTATGTAACACCACCACCATAACAACATTCTATATAACACCACCACCATAACAACATTCTATATAACACCACCACCATAACAACATTCTATATAACACCACCATAACAACATTCTATATAACACCACCACCATAACAACATTCTATATAACACCACCACCATAACAACATTCTATATAACACCACCATAACAACATTATATATAACACTACCACCATAACAACATTCTATATAACACCACCACCATAACAACATTCTATATTACACTACCACCATAACAACATTCTATATAACACCACCATAACAACATTATATATAACACCACCACCATAACAACATTCTATATAACACCACCATAACAACATTCTAAATAACACCACCATAACAACATTCTATATAACACCACCACCATAACAACATTCTATACAACACCACCACCATAACAACATTCTATATAACACCACCATAACAACATTCTATATAACACCACCACCACAACAACATTCTATATAACACCACCATAACAACATTCTACATAACACCACCACCATAACAACATTCTATATAACACCACCACCATAACAACATTCCACATAACACCACCACCATAACAACATTCTATATAACACCACCACCATAACAACATTCTATATAACACCACCACCATAACAACATTCTATATAACACCACCACCATAACAACATTCTATATAACACCACCACCACCACAACATTCTATATAACACCACCATAACAACATTCTATATAACACCACCACCATAACAACGTTCTATATAACACCACCATAACAACATTCTATATAACACCACCATAACAACATTCTATATAACACCACCACCATAACAACATTCTATATAACACCACCACCATAACAACATTCTATATAACACCACCATAACAACATTCTATATAACACCACCACCATAACAGCATTCTATATAACACCACCATAACAACATTCTATATAACACCACCACTATAACAACATTCTATATAACACCACCATAACAACATTCTATATAACACCACCACCACAACAACATTCTATATAACACCACCAACACAACAACATTCTTTATAACACCACTACCACCACAACATTCTATATAACACCACCACCATAACAACATTCTATATAACACCACCACCATAACAACATTCTATATAACACCACCACCATAACAACATTCTATATAACACCACCACCATAACAACATTCTATATAAAACCACCATAACAACATTCTATATAACACCACCACCATAACAACATTCTATATAACACCACCACCATAACAACATTCTATATAACACCACCATAACAACATTATATATAACACCACCACCATAACAACATTCTATATAACACCACCACCATAACAACATTATATATAACACCACCACCACCATAACAACATTCTACATAACACCACCACCATAACAACATTCTATATAACACCACCACCATAACAACATTCTATATAACACCACCACCATAACAACATTCTATATAACACCACCATAACAACATAAAATATAACACCACCACCATAACAACATTCTATATAACACCACCATAACAACATTCTACATAACACCACCACCATAACAACATTCTATATAACACCACCACCATAACAACATTCTATATAACACCACCATAACAACATTCTATATAACACCACCACCATAACAACATTCTATATAACACCACCATAACAACATTCTACATAACACCACCACCATAACAACATTCTATATAACACCACCACCATAACAACATTCTATATAACACCACCACCATAACAACATTCTATATAACACCACCATAACAACATTCTATATAACACCACCACCATAACAACATTCTATATAACACCACCATAACAACATTCTACATAACACCACCACCATAACAACATTCTATATAACACCACCACCATAACAACATTCTATATAACACCACCATAACAACATTCTATATAACACCACCACCATAACAACATTCTATATAACACCACCATAACAACATTGTATATTACACTACCACCATAACAACATTCTATATAACACCACCACCATAACAACATTCTATGTAACACCACCACCATAACAACATTCTATATAACACCACCATAACAACCTTCTATATAACACCACCACCATAACAACATTCTATATAACACCACCATAACAACATTCTAAATAACACCACCATAACAACATTCTATATAACACCACCACCATAACAACATTCTATATAACACCACCATAACAACATTCTATATAACACCACCACCATAACAACATTCTATATAACACCACCATAACAACATTCTACATAACACCACCACCATAACAACATTCTATATAACACCACCACCATAACAACATTCTACATAACACCACCACCATAACAACATTCTATATAACACCACCACCATAACAACATTCTATATAACACCACCACCATAACAACATTCTATATAACACCACCACCACCACAACATTCTATATAACACCACCATAACAACATTCTATATAACACCACCACCATAACAATGTTCTATATAACACCACCATAACAACATTCTACATAACACCACCACCATAACAACATTCTATATAACACCACCACCATAACAACATTCTATATAACACCACCACCATAACAACATTCTATATAACACCACCACCACCACAACATTCTATATAACACCAACATAACAACATTCTATATAACACCACCACCATAACAACGTTCTATATAACACCACCATAACAACATTCTATACAACACCACCATAACAACATTCTATATAACACCACCACCATAACAACATTCTATATAACACCACCACCATAACAACATTCTATATAACACCACCACCATAACAACATTCTATATAACACCACCACCATAACAACATTCTATATAACACCACCACCACAACAACATTCTATATAACACCACCACCACCACAACATTCTATATAACACCACCACCATAACAACATTCTATATAACACCACCACCATAACAACATTCTATATAACACCACCACCATAACAACATTCTATATAACACCACCACCATAACAACATTCTATATAACACCACCACCATAACAACATTCTATATAACACCACCATAACAACATTCTATATAACACCACCATAACAACATTCTATATAACACCACCACCATAACAACATTCTATATAACACCACCATAACAACATTATATATAACACCACCACCATAACAACATTCTATATAACACCACCACCATAACAACATTCTATATAACACCACCACCATAACAACATTCTATATAACACCACCACCATAACAACATTCTATATAACACCACCACCATAACAAAATTCTATATAACACCACCACCATAACAACATTCTATATAACACCACCATAACAACATTCTATATAACACCACCACCATAACAACATTCTATATAACAACACCACCATAACAACATTCTATATAACACCACCATAACAACATTCTATATAACACCACCACCATAACAACATTCTATATAACACCACCACCATAACAACATTCTATATAACACCACCACCATAACAACATTCTATATAACACCACCATAACAACATTCTACATAACACCACCACCATAACAACATTCTATATAACACCACCATAACAACATTCTATATAACACCACCACCATAACAACATTCTATATAACACCACCATAACAACATTGTATATTACACCACCACCATAACAACATTCTATATAACACCACCACCATAACAACATTCTATGTAACACCACCACCATAACAACATTCTATATAACACCACCATAACAACATTCTATATAACACCACCACCATAACAACATTCTATATAACACCACCATAACAACATTCTATATAACACCACCATAACAACATTCTATATAACACCACCACCATAACAACATTCTATATAACACCACCACCATAACAACATTCTATATAACACCACCATAACAACATTCTATATAACACCACCACCATAACAACATTCTATATAACACCACCACCATAACAACATTCTAAATAACACCACCATAACAACATTCTATATAACACCACCACCATAACAACATTCTATACAACACCACCACCATAACAACATTCTATATAACACCACCACCATAACAACATTCTAAATAACACCACCATAACAACATTCTATATAACACCACCACCATAACAACATTCTATATAACACCACCATAACAACATTCTATATAACACCACCACCATAACAACATTCTAAATAACACCACCATAACAACATTCTATATAACACCACCACCATAACAACATTCTAAATAACACCACCATAACAACATTCTATATAACACCACCACCATAACAACATTCTAAATAACACCACCATAACAACATTCTATATAACAACACCACCATAACAACATTCTATATAACACCACCACCATAACAACATTCTACATAACACCACCACCATAACAACATTCTATATAACACCACCACCATAACAACATTCTATATAACACCACCACCATAACAACATTCTATATAACACCACCACCATAACAACATTCTATATAACACCACCACCATAACAACGTTCTATATAACACCACCATAACAACATTCTATATAACACCACCATAACAACATTCTATATAACACCACCACCATAACAACATTCTATATAACACCACCACCATAACAACATTCTATATAACACCACCATAACAACATTCTATATAACACCACCACCATAACAACATTCTATATAACACCACCACCATAACAACATTCTATATAACACCACCACCATAACAACATTATATATAACACCACCACCATATCAACATTCTATATAACACCACCACCACAACAACATTCTATATAACACCACCACCATAACAACATTCTATATAACACCACCACCATAACAACATTCTATATAACACCACCACCATAACAACATTCTATATAACACCACCACCATAACAACATTCTATATAACACCACCACCATAACAACATTCTATATAACACCACCATAACAACATTCTATATAACACCACCACCATAACAACATTCTATATAACACCACCATAACAACATTATATATAACACCACCACCATAACAACATTCTATATAACACCACCACCATAACAACATTCTATATAACACCACCACCATAACAAAATTCTATATAACACCACCACCATAACAACATTCTATATAACACCACCATAACAACATTCTATATAACACCACCACCATAACAACATTCTATATAACAAAACAACCATAACAACATTCTATATAACACCACCATAACAACATTCTATATAACACCACCACCATAACAACGTTCTATATAACACCACCATAACAACATTCTATATAACACCACCACCACCATAACAACATTCTACATAACACCACCACCATAACAACATTCTATATAACACCACCACCATAACAACATTCTATATAACACCACCACCATAACAACATTCTATATAACACCACCATAACAACATTCTATATAACACCACCACCATAACAACATTCTATATAACACCACCATAACAACATTCTACATAACACCACCACCATAACAACATTCTATATAACACCACCACCATAACAACATTCTATATAACACCACCATAACAACATTCTATATAACACCACCACCATAACAACATTCTATATAACACCACCATAACAACATTGTATATTACACCACCACCATAACAACATTATATATAACAATACCACCATAACAACATTCTATATAACACCACCACCATAACAACATTCTATATAACACCACCATAACAACATTCTATATAACACCACCACCATAACAACATTCTATATTACACCACCACCATAACAACATTCTATATAACACCACCACCATAACAACATTCTATATAACACCACCACCATAACAACATTCTATACAACACCACCATAACAACATTCTATATACCACCACCACCATAACAACATTCTATATAACACCACCATAACAACATTCTATATAACACCACCACCATAACAACATTCTATATAACACCACCACCATAACAACATTCTACATAACACCACCACCATAACAACATTCTATATAACACCACCACCATAACAACATTCTATATAACACCACCACCATAACAACATTCTATATAACACCACCACCATAACAACATTCTATATAACACCACCATAACAACATTCTATATAACACCACCACCACCACAACATTCTATATAACACCACCACCATAACAACATTCTATATAACACCACCACCATAACAACATTCTATATAACACCACCATCACAACATTCTATATAACACCACCACCATAACAACATTCTATATAACACCACCACCATCACAACATTCTATATTACACCACCACCATAACATCATTCTACATAACACCACCACCATAACAACATTCTATATAACACCACCACCATAACAGCATTCTATATAACACCACCATAACAACATTCTATATAACACCACCACCATAACAACATTCTATATAACACCACCATAACAACATTCTATATAACACCACCACCATAACAACATTCTATATAACACCACCACCATAACAACATTCTATATAACACCACCACCATAACAACATTCTATATAACACCACCATAACAACATTCTATATAACACCACCACCATAACAACATTCTATATAACACCACCACCATAACAACATTCTATATAACACCACCACCATAACAACATTCTATATAACACCACCATAACAACATTCTATATTACACCACCACCATAACAACATTCTATATAACACCACCACCATAACAACATTCTATATAACACCACCACCATAACAACATTCTATATAACACCACCACCATAACAACATTCTATATAACACCACCACCATAACAACATTCTATATAACACCACCACCATAACAGCATTCTATATAACACCACCATAACAACATTCTATATAACACCACCACCATAACAACATTCTAAATAACACCACCACCATAACAACATTCTGTTACGGTGCGTGAATGAGGACCCAAAAGCGAATTAACGTAAACAGAGCTTCTTTAATAACAAAACAAACGTAGGCTCAGATGGACCGGCAGATTCCGACAGGACAGGACAAGGTTGCAGCAAACATGACGATAGTCTGGTTCAGGCATGAATAACACAAACAAGAATCCGACAAAGACAGAAACAAAAACAGAGAGAGATATAGAGGACTAATCAGAGGGAAAAAGGGAACAGGTGGGAAAAGGGGTGACGAGGTAGTTAGGAGGAGACAAGGAACAGCTGGGGGAAAGAGGGGGAGAAAAGGTAACCTAATAACGACCAGCAGAGGGAGACAGGGTGAAGGGAAAGGACAGAAACAAGACACAACATGACAATACATGACAGTACCCCCCCACTCACCGAGCGCCTCCTGGCGCACTCGGGGAGGAAACCTGGCGGCAACGGAGGAAATCATCGATCAGCGCACGGTCCAGCACGTCCCGAGAGGGAACCCAACTCCTCTCCTCAGGACCGTACCCCTCCCAATCTACTAGGTACTGATGACCACGGCCCCGAGGACGCATGTCCAAGATCCTACGGACCCTGTAGATGGGTGCGCCCTCGACAAGGATGGGGGGGGGGGGGAAAGACGAGCGGGGGCGCGAAGAACGGGCTTGACACAGGAGACATGGAAGACCGGGTGGACGCGACGAAGATATCGCGGAAGAAGAAGTCGAACTGCGACAGGATTAATGATCTGGGAAATACGGAACGGACCAATGAACCGCGGGGTCAACTTGCGAGAAGCGGTCTTAAGGGGAAGGTTCTGAGTGGAGAGCCAAACTCTCTGACCGCGACAATATCTAGGACTCTTAGTTCTACGCTTATTAGCAGCCCTCACAGTCTGCGCCCTATAACGGCAAAGTGCAGACCTGACCCTCTTCCAGGTGCGCTCGCAACGTTGGACAAAAGCCTGAGCGGAGGGGACGCTGGACTCGGCGAACTGAGAAGAGAACAGCGGAGGCTGGTACCCGAGGCTACTCTGAAAAGGAGATAGCCCGGTCGCAGACGAAGGAAGCGAGTTGTGGGCGTATTCTGCCCAGGGGAGCTGTTCTGACCAAGACGCAGGGTTGCGAAAAGAAAGACTGCGTAAGATGCGACCAATAGTCTGATTGGCCCGTTCTGCTTGACCGTTAGACTGGGGGTGAAAGCCGGAAGAGAGACTGACGGAAGCCCCAATCAAACGGCAAAACTCCCTCCAAAATTGAGACGTGAATTGCGGACCTCTGTCCGAAACGACGTCTGACGGAAGGCCATGAATTCTGAAAACATTCTCGATGATGATTTGTGCCGTCTCTTTAGCAGAAGGAAGCTTAGCAAGGGGAATAAAATGAGCCGCCTTAGAGAACCTGTCGACAACCGTAAGAATAACAGTCTTCCCCGCTGACGAAGGCAGTCCGGTGACAAAATCTAAGGCGATGTGAGACCACGGTCGAGAGGGAATGGGAAGCGGCCTGAGACGGCCGGCAGGAGGGGAGTTACCGGACTTAGTCTGCGCGCAGACCGAACAAGCAGCCACGAAGCGACGCGTGTCATGCTCCCGGGTGGGCCACCAAAAACGCTGGCGAATGGAAGCAAGCGTACCCCGAACGCCAGGGTGGCCGGCTAACTTGGCAGAGTGAGCCCACTGAAGAACGGCCAGACGAGTAGGAACGGGAACGAAAAGAAGGTTCCTGGGACAAGCGCGCGGCGACGGAGTTTGAGTGAGTGCTTGCTTTACCTGCCTCTCAATTCCCCAGACAGTCAACCCGACAACACGCCCCTCAGGGAGAATCCCCTCGGGGTCAGTGGAGGCTACTGAAGAACTGAAGAGACGAGATAAAGCATCAGGCTTGGTGTTCTTAGAGCCCGGACGATAAGAAATCACGAACTCGAAACGAACGAAAAACAGCGCCCAGCGCGCCTGACGCGCATTAAGTCGTTTGGCAGAACGGATGTACTCAAGGTTCCTATGGTCAGTCCAAACGACAAAAGGAACGGTCGCCCCCTCCAACCACTGTCGCCATTCGTCTAGGGCTAAGCGGATGGCGAGCAGTTCGCGGTTTCCCACATCATAGTTACGTTCCGACGGCGACAGGCGATGAGAAAAATACGCGCAAGGGTGGACCTTGTCGTCAGAGAGGGAGCGCTGAGAAAAAATGGCTCCCACGCCCACCTCTGACGCGTCAACCTCGACAACGAACTGTCTAGAGACGTCAGGTGTAACAAGGATAGGAGCGGATGTAAAACGATTCTTGAGGAGATCAAAAGCTCCCTGGGCGGAAACGGACCACTTAAAGCACGTCTTGACAGAAGTAAGGGCTGTGAGAGGAGCTGCCACCTGACCGAAATTACGGATGAAACGACGATAGAAGTTCGCGAAGCCGAGAAAGCGCTGCAGCTCGACGCGTGACTTAGGGACGGGCCAATCAATGACAGCTTGGACCTTAGCGGGATCCATCTTAATGCCTTCAGCGGAAATAACAGAACCGAGAAATGTGACGGAGGAGGCATGAAAAGTGCACTTCTCAGCCTTCACAAAAAGACAATTCTCTAAAAGGCGCTGGAGGACACGTCGAACGTGCTGAACATGAATCTGGAGTGACGGTGAAAAAATCAGGATATCGTCAAGGTAAACGAAAACAAAGATGTTCAGCATGTCTCTCAGGACGTCATTGACTAATGCCTGAAAGACAGCTGGAGCGTTAGCGAGGCCGAAAGGAAGAACCCGGTATTCAAAGTGCCCTAACGGAGTGTTAAATGCCGTCTTCCACTCGTCCCCCTCCCTGATGCGCACGAGATGGTAAGCGTTACGAAGGTCCAACTTAGTGAAAAACCTGGCTCCCTGCAGGATCTCGAAGGCTGAAGACATAAGAGGAAGCGGATAACGATTCTTCACTGTTATGTCATTCAGCCCTCGATAATCTATGCAGGGACGCAGAGACCCGTCCTTCTTCTTAACAAAAAAAAACCCCGCTCCGGCGGGAGAGGAGGAGGGGACTATGGTACCGGCGGCAAGAGCTACAGACAAATAATCTTCGAGAGCCTTACGTTCGGGAGCCGACAGAGAGTATAGTCTACCCCGGGGGGGAGTGGTTCCCGGAAGGAGATCAATACTACAATCATACGACCGGTGTGGAGGAAGAGAGGTGGCCCTGGACCGACTGAACACCGTGCGCAGATCGTGATATTCCTCCGGCACCCCTGTCAAATCACCAGGCTCCTCCTGTGAAGAAGAGACAGAGGAAACAGGAGGGATAGCAGACATTAAACATTTCACATGACAAGAGACGTTCCAGGAGAGGATAGAATTACTAGACCAATTAATAGAAGGATTATGACAAACTAGCCAGGGATGGCCCAAAACAACAGGTGTAAAAGGTGAACGAAAAATTAAAAAAGAAATGGTTTCGCTATGATTACCAGAGACAGTGAGGGTTAAAGGTAGCGTCTCACGCTGAATCCTGGGGAGAGGACTACCATCCAAGGCGAACAAGGCCGTGGGCTCCCTTAACTGTCTGAGAGGAATGTCATGTTCCCGAGCCCAGGTCTCGTCCATAAAACAGCCCTCCGCCCCAGAGTCTATTAAGGCACTGCAGGAAGCTGACGAACCGGTCCAGCGTAGATGGACCGACAAGGTAGTGCAGGATCTTGAAGGAGAGACAGGAGTAGTAGCGCTCACCAGTAGCCCTCCGCTTACTGATGAGCTCTGGCTTTTACTGGACATGAAGTGACAAAATGACCAGCGGAACCGCAATAGAGACAGAGGCGGTTGGTGATTCTCCGTTCCCTCTCTTTAGTCGAGATGCGGATACCTCCCAGCTGCATAGGCTCAGCACCCGAGCCGGCAGAGGAAGATGGTAGTGATGCGGAGAGGGGGGCAACGGAGAACGCGAGCTCCTTTCCACGAGCTCGGTGACGAAGATCAACCCGTCGCTCAATGCGAATAGCGAGTTCAATCAACGAATCCACGCTGGAAGGAACCTCCCGGGAGAGAATCTCATCCTTTACCTCTGCGCGGAGACCCTCCAGAAAACGAGCGAGCAAAGCCGGCTCGTTCCAGCCACTGGAGGCAGCAAGAGTGCGAAACTCAATAGAGTAGTCTGTTATGGATCGATTACCTTGACATAGGGAAGACAGGGCCCTGGAAGCCTCCTCCCCAAAAACAGATCGATCAAAAATCTCCTCCTTAAAGTCCTGATACTGGTTAGTACACTCAGCCCTTGCCTCCCAGATTGCCGTGCCCCACTCACGAGCCCGTCCAGTAAGGAGAGATATGACGTAGGCGATACGAGCAGTGCTCCTGGAGTAAGTGTTGGGCTGGAGAGAAAACACAATATCACACTGGGTGAGGAACGAGCGGCATTCAGTGGGCTCCCCAGAGTAACACGGCGGGTTATTGATTCTGGGCTCCGGAGATTCGAAAGCCCTGGAAGTGGCCGGTGGATCGAGGCGGAGATGGTGAACCTGTTCTGTGAGGTTGGAGACTTGGGTGGCCAGGGTCTCAACGGCATGTCGAGCAGCAGACAATTCCTGCTCGTGTCTGCCTAGCATCGCTCCCTGGATCTCGACGGCTGAGTGGAGAGGATCCGAAGTCGCTGGGTCCATTCTTGGTCGGATTCTTCTGTTACGGTGCGTGAATGAGGACCCAAAAGCGAATTAACGTAAACAGAGCTTCTTTAATAACAAAACAAACGTAGGCTCAGATGGACCGGCAGATTCCGACAGGACAGGACAAGGTTGCAGCAAACATGACGATAGTCTGGTTCAGGCATGAATAACACAAACAAGAATCCGACAAAGACAGAAACAAAAACAGAGAGAGATATAGAGGACTAATCAGAGGGAAAAAGGGAACAGGTGGGAAAAGGGGTGACGAGGTAGTTAGGAGGAGACAAGGAACAGCTGGGGGAAAGAGGGGGAGAAAAGGTAACCTAATAACGACCAGCAGAGGGAGACAGGGTGAAGGGAAAGGACAGAAACAAGACACAACATGACAATACATGACACATTCTATATAACACCACCATAACAACATTCTATATAACACCACCACCATAACAACATTCTATATAACACCACCACCATAACAACATTCTATATAACACCACCACCATAACAACATTCTATATTACACCACCACCATAACAGCATTCTATATAACACCACCATAACAACATTCTATATAACACCACCACCATAACAACATTCTATATAACACCACCATAACAACATTCTATATTACACCACCACCACCACAACATTCTATATAACACCTCCACCATAACAACATTCTATATAACACCACCACCATAACAACATTCTATATAACACCACCACCATAACAACATTCTATATAACACCACCAACATAACAACATTCTATATAACACCACCACCATAACAGCATTCTATATAACACCACCATAACAACATTCTATATAACACCACCACCATAACAACATTCTATATAACACCACCACCATAACAACATTCTATATAACACCACCATAAAAACATTCTATATAACACCACCACCATAACAACATTCTATATAACACCACCACCATAACAACATTCTATATAACACCACCACCATAACAACATTCTATATTACACCACCACCATAACAACATTCTATATAACACCACCATAACAACATTCTATATAACACCACCACCACCACAACATTCTATATAACACCACCATAACAACATTCTATATAACACCACCACCATAACAACATTCTATATAACACCACCATAACAACATTCTATATAACACCACCACCATAACAACATTCTATATAACACCACCATAACAACATTCTATATAACACCACCACCATAACAACATTCTATATAACACCACCATAACAACATTCTATATAACACCACCATAACAACATTCTATATAACACCACCACCATAACAACATTCTACATAACACCACCACCATAACAACATTATATATAACACCACCACCATAACAACATTATATATAACACCACCATAACAACATTCTATATAACACCACCATAACAACATTCTATATAACACCACCACCATAACAACATTCTATATAACACCACCATAACAACATTCTATATAACACCACCACCATAACAACATTCTATATAACACCACCATAACAACATTCTATATAACACCACCACCATAACAACATTCTATATAACACCACCATAACAACATTCTATATAACACCACCACCATAACAACATTCTATATAACACCACCATAACAACATTCTACATAACACCACCACCATAACAACATTATATATAACACCACCACCATAACAACATTCTATATAACACCACCATAACAACATTCTACATAACACCACCACCATAACAACATTATATATAACACCACCATAACAACATTCTATATAACACCACCATAACAACATTCTACATAACACCACCACCATAGCAACATTCTATATAACACCATTATGACCTTAATACAGGAAATGGTTGATACACAGTACAGCCACGTTTTCATCTGCTTCTTAGTGAGAACAAGCACAACTATACCTGCTTCTTAATGAGAACAAGCTGACAACACTACCACACCTGCTTCTTAGTGAGAACAAGCTGACAACACAACCATACCTGCTTCTTAGTGAGAACAAGCTGACAACACAACCATACCTGCTTCTTAGTGAGAACAAGCTGACAACACAACCATACCTGCTTCTTAGTGAGAACAAGCTGACAACACAACCTTACCTGCTTCTTAGTGAGAACAAGCTGACAACACAACCATACCTGCTTCTTAGTGAGAACAAGCTGACAACACAACCATACCTGCTTCTTAGTGAGAACAAGCTGACAACACAACCATACCTGCTTCTTGGTGAGGACAAGCTGACAACACTACCATACCTGCTTCTTAGTGAGAACAAGCTGACAACACAACCATACCTGCTTCTTAGTGAGAACAAGCTGATAACACAACCATACCTGCTTCTTAGTGAGGACAAGCTGACAACACAACTATATCTGCTTCTTAGTGAGAACAAGCTGACAACACAACCATACCTGCTTCTTAGTGAGAACAAGCTGACAACACAACTATACCTGCTTCTTAGTGAGAACAAGCTGACAACACAACTATACCTGCTTCTTAGTGAGAACAAGCTGACAACACAACCATACCTGCTTCTTAGTGAGAACAAGCTGGCAACACAACTATACCTGCTTCTTAGTGAGAACAAGCTGACAACACAACTATACCTGCTTCTTAGTGAGAACTAGCTGACAACACAACCATACTTGCTTCTTAATGAGAACAAGCTGACAACACTACCAGACCTGCTTCTTAGTGAGAACAAGCTGACAACACTATCAGACCTGCTTCTTAGTGAGGACAAGCTGACAACACAACACTAACAGATAGCAGAGAGTCCCAGAGGAGGACCTGACCTGCTAAACAGCTAACAAGCCTTGTCTCTCCTCTCCTCTCCTCTCTCCCTCTCTTCTCCTTTGCTCTCCCTCTGTCTCTCTCCACTCCCTCTCTCTTCTCTCCCTCTCTCCTCTCCACTACTCTGCTAATATCCCTGCTATCACCACTACTAGCCCGCTAGCATAATGAGAAGCGGAGCTGGGGGTTGATTTCACCAATAATTGGGTCTGGGCTCTGTTCTAGTCTGGCCCCCTGATGCCCATAACAGCCTGGCTAAGGTTAATAAAGGCACAGCTCTCAGGTGGGTTCGTGTGTGTGTGTGTGTGTGTGTGTGTGTGTGTGTGTGTGTGTGTGTGTGTGTGTGTGTGTGTGTGTGTGTGTGTGTGTGTGTGTGTGTGTGTGTGTGTGTGTGTGTGTATCTGTGTGTGCGTGCGTGCGTTCGTGCGTGTGTATTCCTGCAGCAGGTTTGAGTTCAGGTGGGGAAAGGCCAGCTAATGGAAAGCCCAGAGCAGATGCCACAAGGCACAACCGCAACCCACATGGCTGTTTCATCAGTGCCCTGACTGTTATACCAACAGTGGGAAACAGTGAATAAACACTGTGGAGGAGAAGGGGAAAATATTCAATCCAAATCTGTAACTGGCATTCCCGACACGGTGAGATAAAACAGCCTGTTTAGATCAAGGTTATTAAGTTAATTATTTTCAGAATGTCCTCCCTGAAACCAATAACATATTAAAACAGTCAGTCAGAAAGAGATCAAGGCGAAGACACAAAGTGTAAAAAAATTAAGCAGGACGGCATCTTGGTTAATGACTCGGCTTTCAGTCTGATGGTCGTGTTACGTTCAACAGTTGATTCGTTGTACACGCGACTACCCTGACTTAAGCAGATGTTATCCTCCATCTCCTTCTTCTTCATCTCCCCCTCCTCCCCTTAACACTGACCTTCAAGTGTAAATGCCTTCAGCAGAAACCTCCCATTTTTGGGTGGTAGTATAAGTCCCCCCTTCAAAAAAAAAGTTGTAGTTTGTTTTGTCGTTGTTGCCCACAAGTAGCTGTTAAAGTCGTTGAAAATGGCAGATTTGGTTCATGATAAAGAAGAGCCTAAAATGGAACACAATGGCTGAACTGTAATATACTATACATGACGCCATGACACCATATCGCCATATCGCCATGACGCCATATCGCCATGACGCCATATCGCCAGGGTCTCCGCTTCCCAGAAGTTCTAAACTTGAGCAAATCAAGTCAAACTTTATTTGCCACATGCGCCGAATTCAACAAGTGTAGACTTTACCGTGAAATGCTTTACTTTACAAGCCCTTAAACAACAGTGCAGTTCAAGAAGAATAAAATATTTACCAAGTAGACTAAAATAAAAAGTTATAATAAAAAGTAACACAATAAGAATAACAGTAACGAGGCTCTATACAGGGGGCACCGGTACAGAGTCAGTGTGCGGGGGTACAGGCTAGTTGAGGTAATCTGTACATGTAGGTGGGGGAGAAGTGACTATGCATAGATAATAAACAGTAGTGCAGGTTAAATGTCATTTAGGTAGGTAACAAACAGCGAGTAGCAGCAGTGTACAAGAAGGGGGGTGTCAATGTAAATTGTCCGGTGGTGATTTTTATGAATTTTTCAGCAGTCTAATGGCTTGGGGGTAGAAGCTGTTGAGGAGGCTTTTGGTCCTACACTTGGCACTCCGGTATCGAAGCCTGTGCGGTAGCAGACAAAACAGTCTATAACTTAGGTGACTGGAGTCTCTGACAATTTTATGGGCTTTCCTCTGACACCGCCTGAACCCATATATCCTTATGTACATATTCTTTATCCCCTTACACTGTGTACAAGACAGTAGTTTTGGAATTGTTAGTTAGATTACTTGTTATTACTGCATTGTTGGAACTAGAAGCACAAGCATTTCGCTACACTCGCATTAACATCTGCTAACCATGTGTATGTGACAAATAAAATTTGATTTGATTTGATTTGATTTGATTTATATAAGTCCTGGATGGCAGGAAGCTTGGTCCCAGTGATGTACTGGGCCGTTCGCATTACCCTCTGTAGCGCCTTACGGTCAGATGCTGAGCTGTTGCCATACCTGGCGGTGATGCAACCGGTCAGGATGCTCTCGATGGTGCAGCTGTAGAACCTTTAGAGGATCTGGGGGCCCATGCCAAATATTTTCAGTCTGCTGAGGGGGAGAGAGTCTCCTGTCTTGGTATGTTTGGACCATGATAGTTCGTTGGTGATGTAGAAACCAAGGAAGTGGTGAGCTCCTTTGTCTTGCTCACATTGAGGGAGAGGTTGTTGTCCTGGCCAGTTCTTTGGCCTCCTCCCTATAGACCGTCTCATTATTGTCAGTGATCAGGCCTAACACTGTTGTGTCGTCAGCAAACTTTAATGATGGTGTTGGAGTCCCGTTTGGCCACGCAGTCGTGGGTGAACAGGGAATAGAGGAGGGGACTAAATACACACCCCTGAGGGGCCCCAGTATTAAGGATCAGCGTGGCAGACGTGTTGTTGCCTACTCTTACCACCTGGGGGCGGCCAGTCAGGAAGTCCACGATCCAGTTGCAGAGGGAGATGTTTAGTCCCAGGGTCCTTAGCTTAGTGATATGATTTGTGGGCACCATGGTGTTGAACGCTGAGCTGCAGTCGATGAACAGCATTCTCACATAGGTGTTCCCTTTGTCCAGGTGAGAAAGGGAAGTGTGGAGTGCGATTGAGATTGCGTCATCTATGGATCTGTTGGGGCGGTATGCGAATTGAATTGGAGTGGGTCTAGGGTGCCTGGGAGGATGCTGTTGATATGAGCCATGACCAGCCTTTCAAAGCACTTCATGCTTACTGACGTGAGTGCCATGGGGCGGTAATCATTTAGGCAGGTTACTTTGGCTTCCTTAGGCTCAGGGACTATTATGGTGGTCTGCTTGAAACATGTTGGTATTACAGACTCAGACAGGGAGAGGTTGAAAATGTCAGTGAAAACACTTGCCAGTTGGTCCGTGCATGCTCCGAGTACACGTCCTGGTAATCCATCTGGCCCTGCGGCCTTGTGAATGTTGACCTGTTTAAAGGTTTTGTTCACATCGGCTACTGAGAGCATTATCACACAGTCATCCAGAACAGCTGGTGCTCTCGTGCATGCTTCAGTGTTGCATGCCTGGAAGCGAGCATAAAAGGCATTTAGCTTGTCTGGTAGGCTCTCGTAACTGGGCAGCTCACGTCTGGGTTTCCCTTTGTAGTCCGTAATAGTTTTCAAGCCCTGCCACATCCGACGAGCGTCAGAGACGGTGCAGTAGGATTCAATCTTAGTATTGACGCTTTGCCTGTTTGATGGTTCGTCTGTGGGCATAGCGGGATTTCATATAAGAGTCCGGATTAGTGTCCCGCTCCTTTAGCCTTTAGCTCGATGCAGATGTTGCCTGTAATCCAAAGAGATTAAAGAGAATGGAAGGCATTGGGAGTTTACCTGCTCGCCTCCAGATTCTCAGAAAGATCCCCGATCTGCGTCCCCTTTTCCGGCGTCTTTTCTTCACGCAAAAGGCATGGATCTGGGCCTGTTCCAGTGAAAGCAGGATATCCTTCTCGTCTGACTCTTTAAAGGAAAAAGTTTCTTCCAGTTCGAGGTGAGTAATCGCTTTTCTGATGTCCAGAAGTTATTTTCTGTTATTATTTTCGGCAACATTATGTACACAATGATAAACGTGCACTTCACATTTCCATTAAACAAAAAAAATTCATGTCACTTACAGTATCAACGTTTATGATCGTTGTGTTTGATCCGTAGTTACTAGGATGCATTTTATTTTTGTTGTTTTGTTAATTATTTTGGTTGTCCTGAACAGAATGAGCCTATGTTAGTCTACTGTGAAGAAGATTAACCATGGAACAGCCACCTGAACACACTCATGATTCCATTCTATGCATACCAAAATGACGAATCGGTTTGTCTGAAGTGACTTTTGAAAGCCTAAAACTGTAAGATCGTATTTTATAACTTAGCTAGTCATGTCAGCAATAAAACAGGCTTTCAAATGATGCCCACCTGACCCAGATTGAGATTTATAATGGATTTTTTGGGGGGATTGCATAAACAACAACAGCAATTGTGTGATGGCGGGGACGTAGGACTGTGTTCCAAACAAACAACTACAAGTGTGCTTCTTCAGTTCCCCAACGGCTCAGCTAGGAGAGCTCAAAAAGCACCTTATAGATGAAGACTCTTCTTTGAGTTATAAAAGCATTCAAAATGACTTACGGGGGTGTGCACAGTTTGGAGAGGTGTGAGGCCATTTGGAGACACCAGTTAGACCTCTCACTCAAACCCACAGTTTGGAGAGGTGTGGCCACTTGGAGACACCAGTTAGACCTCTCACTCAAACCCACAGTTTGGAGAGGTGTGGTCACTTGGATACACCAGTTAGACCTCTCACTCAAACCCACAGTTTGGAGAGGTGTGGCCACTTGGAGACACCAGTTAGACCTCTCACTCAAACCCACAGTTTGGAGAGGTGTGGCCACTTGGAGACACCAGTTAGACCTCTCACTCAAACCCACAGTTTGGAGAGGTGTGGCCACTTGGAGACACCAGTTAGACCTTTCATTCAAACCCACAGTTTGGAGAGGAGTGAGGCCACTTGGCGACACCTTCTTAGTCCCCTAAGGTCGATGTCCGCGCCCCACAAAAATCTAATTAGCATAATAAAAACATCCCCATTATAATGTTCCAGATGTTTTCAGCTAGAGATATCTGGTTGTTTTTCATTGGATGCGTCTCAATCCACAGCATCTGCCTACAGTATGTCGCACTTCAGCAGCTGCAGTGAAACAGGTGACAGAGCTAGAGCAGTGTTTATCAGACCAGGAGACATCCCGAAAATCGGTCTTCTCACTTAATCGTCTGTAGCGTCAAAACGTTTTGGGTACAAATTGTTATGACCCCTCTATGGAAAGATGAGACTCTCATGAACATGACGGTGTTCTCCGTTTTGCTCTACGACCAATGCAAGCGTCCTGGGAGTCGTCTGAATTTGGTACAGCCGATCTGCCTTCTGTCTGTAGCGTCCCAAACAGTTTAATATGACCCCTCTGAGACGCTCACGAACACTTACATGTTGGGCCCCCAATACCAGTTGAAAAAAATGAATGCAAGTATGTTGTACATGGAGACCAATTTAGGGCCCAAAATTTGGGGTTAAATAAATGTTTACAAAACTAAGTGTCTATGATATATATTGTTCAGATGTAGGACAGACACTTCAGAACCAACTTCCTTTTGATCTGTGTTCGGTGCAGTGACTCGGTTATTCAATGCGTATGGGTCAATCGCAGTAAAGCCCCCCCAAAAAATGTTTCATCTAATAACGGTTTTATATATTTTTTTTGAGACTTCAAGGAGTCTTCAAATTCTAAATCAAATAGCAAAAACAATCCTTGGTATGTTCCTTCTTAAAACAATTCCCTATAGCTTTAGTAGAACCCCTTCCCCCGGCTTAGACTCTCATGGCTTAGACAGGGCTTAGACTCTCATGGCTTAGACTCTCATGGCTTAGACAGGGCTTAGACTCTCATGGCTTAGACTCTTATGGCTTAGACTCTCATGGCTTAGACAGGGCTTAGACTCATATGGCTTAGACAAGGCTTAGACTCTTATGGCTTAGACTCTCATGGCTTAGACTCTTATGGCTTAGACTCTCATGGCTTAGACTCTTATGGCTTAGACTCTAATGGCTTAGACTCTTATGGCTTACACTCTTATGGCTTAGACTCTTATGGCTTAGACTCTTATGGCGTAGACTCTAATGACTTAGACTTTAATGGCTTAGACTCTCATGGCTTAGACTCTAATGGCTTAGACTCTAATGGCTTAGACTTTCATGGATTAGACTCTTATGGCTTAGACTCTCATGGCTTAGACTCTCATGGCTTAGAATCTCATGGCTTAGACTCCCATGGCTTAGACTCTCATGGTTTAGATTCTAATGGCTTAGACTCTTATGGCTTAGACTCTTATGGCTTAGAATCTAATGGCTTAGACTCTTATGGTTTAGACTCTCATGGCTTAGACTCTAATGGCTTAGACTCTAATGGCTTAGACTCTTATGGCTTAGACTCTTATGGCTTAGACTTTCATGGATTAGACTTTCATGGATTAGACTCTTATGGCTTAGACTCTTATGGCTTAGACTCTTATGGCTTAGACTCTCATGGCTTAGACTCTCATGGCTTAGACTCTCATGACTTAGACTCTCATGGCTTAGACTCTCATGGCTTAGACTCGTATGGCTTAGACTCTTATGGCTTAGACTCTTTCACTCAAACCCTTGCCATATTATTTTCTTCTTATGTTGCACCATTTCAATGACTATTGTAAATTAAATGTAAAACGCACATAAAACCAACAGTGTGATGTTTAGATTCAGTCTTGTCAGGTGAACTGTTGTGTCCTCACATTTGGTCTAATAATTTCCCCATTATCTCCAAAGTGTTTTCTTTCAATCGTTACCATGGTTATTGATATGCTTTTTCATAGTTTTTAAATGTTTTATTTGTACCTTTATTTATACAGGTTTTTATTTTCTCTCATTGAGATAACATCTATTTTCCAAGAGAAACGTGTTCCAATAGCAGCATAGTTCTCCTGTAAGAAACATTTCAATTTGACCCTATCCATATTAGGCCACGTTCCGCGGGTGGTAAAGGGTTTAATAAGCAAAGCATTGCAGACTAATAATAATATACACGGAGTGGACACAACATTAAGAACACCTGCTCTTTCCATGACCTTCCGCTGACCAGGCGAAAGCTATGATCCCTTTATTGATGCGGGTTGATCGGTTTGAGTCAAGACCTACGGTTTCCTGTATCAGGAATCCAACGTGACTTACAGTCGTGCGCGAATACACGTTCTAAATCAAATCAAATCGAATCAAATGTATTTATATAGCCCTTCTTACATCAGCTGATATCTCAAAGTGCTGTACAGAAACGCAGCCTAAAACCCCAAACAGAAAGCAATGCAGGTGTAGAAGCACGGTGGCTAGGAAAAACTCCCTAGAAAGGCCAAAACCTAGGAAGAAACCTAGAGAGGAACCAGGCTATGTGGGGTGGCCAGTCCTCTTCTGGCTGTGCCGGGTGGAGATTATAAACCTAGAGAGGAACCAGGCTGTGTGGGGTGGCCAGTCCTCTTCTGGCTGTGCCGGGTGGAGATTATAAACCTAGAGAGGAACCAGGCTGTGTGAGGTGGCCAGTCCTCTTCTGGCTGTGCCGGGTGGAGATTCTAAACCTAGAGAGGAACCAGGTTATGAGGGGTGGCCAGTCCTCTTCTGGCTGTGCCGGGTGGAGATTATAAACCTAGAGAGGAACCAGGCTATGTGGGGTGGCCAGTCCTCTTCTGGCTGTGCCGGGTGGAGATTATAAACCTAGAGAGGAACCAGGCTGTGTGGGGTGGCCAGTCCTCTTCTGGCTGTGCCAGGTGGAGATTATAAACCTAGAGAGGAACCAGGTTATGAGGGGTGGCCAGTCCTCTTCTGGCTGTGCCAGGTGGAGATTATAAACCTAGAGAGGAACCAGGTTATGAGGGGTGGCCAGTCCTCTTCTGGCTGTGCCAGGTGGAGATTATAAACCTAGAGAGGAACCAGGTTATGAGGGGTGGCCAGTCCTCTTCTGGCTGTGCCGGGTGGAGACTATAAACCTAGAGAGGAACCAGGCTATGAGGGGTGGCCAGTCCTCTTCTGGCTGTGCCGGGTGGAGACTATAAACCTAGAGAGGAACCAGGCTGTGTGAGGTGGCCAGTCCTCTTCTGGCTGTGCCAGGTGGAGATTATAAACCTAGAGAGGAACCAGGCTGTGTGGGGTGGCCAGTCCTCTTCTGGCTGTGCCGGGTGGAGATTATAAACCTAGAGAGGAACCAGGCTATGTGAGGTTGGCCAGTCCTCTTCTGGCTGTACCGGGTGGAGATTATAAACTTAGAGAGGAACCAGGCTATGAGGGGTGGCCAGTCCTCTTCTGGCTGTGCCAGGTGGAAACCTAGAGAGGAACCAGGCTATGTGGGGTGGCCAGTCCTCTTCTGGCTGTGCCGGGTGGAGACTATAAACCTAGAGAGGAACCAGGCTATGTGGGGTGGCCAGTCCTCTTCTGGCTGTGCCGGGTGGAGACTATAAACCTAGAGAGGAACCAGGCTATGTGGGGTGACCAGTCCTCTTCTGGCTGTGCCGGGTGGAGACTATAAACCTAGAGAGGAACCAGGCTATGTGGGGTGACCAGTCCTCTTCTGGCTGTGCCGGGTGGAGACTATAAACCTAGAGAGGAACCAGGCTATGTGAGGTGGCCAGTCCTCTGTTCTGTATAGTTTATTCCCGGGAATCGAAACCCGTAACCCGCTGTGTGACAAACACCATTTTCTACCAACCTTACGATGCAACAGGTTTACATGAGTTACTATACGACATCGCTTTGAGCCTAAGTGTCATTTATACTGTATGTGACCGTCTACTGCTGTGACGTACTGTAACTAAATAGTCGGTCTGTGACCGTTGTCACGGTTGTTATTTATACTGTATGTGACCATCTACTGCTGTGACGTACTGTAACTAAATAGTCGGTCTGTGACCGTTGTCACGGTTGCGGGAAGTTATTTTTTGGAGGGGGGTGACCTTTCTTTTGTTTGAGCACATCCCCCCCCCAAAAAAAAGGTCTGTGCACGGCCCTTGGTTTTCACCAACATGTCTAGAGTTTATATCCTTCTAGGTTGGCTGTCGCCTGAAGTTCAGAGTACAATGATGGATTGGTACTCACGGTCCTTGGCTGCTGACTTCAATAAGATTAAGGAGAAACAAAAAAAAAGGGTTTGCCTGAGTTGACGAGGGTCAAGAAGAGGTTGAACTTTTCTCATGCTTTTCCAGCCACGTGTACCTGAGACCTGGGTGATGTGTGACAGAAACACTCCTACTGGACATGTCCTTTATTTCCATATTACTGGCCTGCTCAATACTGTTCAGTTTTGGTTTCTATTATATATATTTTTTTGTCATAAGAATGGTGTCACAGTAACACGTTTTCAAATAATAATAATAATAATAATGATAAAAAAAATTACAAATATGTTTCACCATTTGTAGTGTAAAAACAGTCTTGGTCGTTTGTCAACCGTCTTGCCGTGAGACATAACAACATGATTTAATTTATGGAGAACTCATGGAATAGTTGTTTATTGAAGTATTATAGCATGTTTTTCTAATTTAAATAATAATTACAGGATTTTAAGGTCATGTCAATCAAGCTTGTCGCTCCTAGATTATGGGAACTGTAATCACATGCTTATAGCTTCTTGATCGTGGAAATAGAATCTTATGATGCAGAGTACAGTATGTCTTTGTGCTGTCAATAGAGAGAGAGAGAAAAAGAGAGAGAGAAAGAGAGAGAAAGAGAGAGAAAGAAAGAGAGAGAAAAGAGAAAGAGAGAGAGAAAGAGAGATAAAAAGAGAGAGAAAGAGAGAGAGAGAAAGAAATAGAGAGAAAAGAGAGAGAGAGAGAAAGAGATAAAAATAGAGAGAAAGAGAGAGAGAGAAAGAAATAGAGAGAAAAGAGACAGAGAGAAAGAAAAGAGAAAGAGAGAGAACAGAGAAAAGAGAAAGAGAGAGAGAAAAGAGAAAGAGAGAGAGAGAGAAAGAGAAAGAGAGAGAGAGAAAAGAGAAAGAGAGAGAGAAAGAGAAGAGAGAGAAAGAGAAAGAGAGAGAGAGAAAAGAGAAAAAGAGAGAGAAAAAGAGAGAGAGAAAGAGAGAGCGAGAGAGAAAAGAGAAAGAAAGAGAGAAAGAGAAGAGAGAGAAAGAGAAAGAGAGAGAGAGAAAAGAGAAAAAGAGAGAGAAAAAGAGAGAGAGAAAGAGAGAGCGAGAGAGAAAAGAGAAAGAAAGAGAAAGAGAGAGAGTGAAAAGAGAAAGAGAAAGAGAGAGAGAAAAGAGAAAGAGAGAAGAGAGAGAAAGAGAAAGAGAGAGAGAGAAAAGAGAAAGAGAGAGAGAAAGAGAGAAAGAGAAAGAGAGAAAAGAGAAAAGAGAAAGAGAGAGAGAAAAGAGAAAGAGAGAAGAGAGAGAAAGAGAAAGAGAGAGAGAAAGAGAAGAGAGAGAAAGAGAAAGAGAGAGAGAGAAAAGAGAAAAAGAGAGAGAAAAAGAGAGAGAGAAAGAGAGAGCGAGAGAGAAAAGAGAAAGAAAGAGAAAGAGAGAGAGTGAAAAGAGAAAAGAGAAAGAGAGAGAGAAAAGAGAAAGAGAGAAGAGAGAGAAAGAGAAAGAGAGAGAGAGAAAGAGAAAGAGAGAGAGAAAGAGAGAAAGAGAAAGAGAGAAAAGAGAAAAGAGAAAGAGAGAGAGAAAAGAGAAAGAGAGAAGAGAGAGAAAGAGAAAGAGAGAGAGAGAAAAGAGAAAGAGAGAGAGAAAGAGAAGAGAGAGAAAGAGAAAGAGAGAGAGAGAAAAGAGAAAGAGAGAGAGAAAGAGAAGAGAGAGAAAGAGAAAGAGAGAGAGAGAAAAGAGAAAAAGAGAGAGAAAAAGAGAGAGAGAAAGAGAGAGCGAGAGAGAAAAGAGAAAGAAAGAGAAAGAGAGAGAGTGAAAAGAGAAAGAGAGAGAAAGAGAGAGAGTTAAGTTAATAATTGTTCATCAACTGTTTCAGTAGCAGTGTGAAGATACCAGTTTCGTAAAGGTTTATAGATGTCAAATGGCTGGTCTATATGATTCTCATCACACTGGGTGTGCTTTGATGCAAACAAAGCAATTCAAATAAATTGGCACGATACCAAAAAGTCTGAATTAAAACAACGATGCGTCTGAAATCCAAATGCCCTTCAGCAAGGCACTTCAAGCTAAAGGCTCCTTTAAGAATGTCGTTTTTGAGAATAGTTTTTGAGAATAGGCTTACATTAAAGAGTTTATTGTGATCGGCATTTAATTAAAGGTGAAAAACAAATATTATTTTACATTGCATTAGCAGAGAGGTGATCAACACGAGACCGCTCCACTCCCTGCCTATAGTGTATAAACAGTGCCACCTAGTGGCCAAATCATCACACTGCATGGGGATGGGCTGGGAGTGGGGAGAGCGGAGTGCTTTGCGTATTTTTCTCACAATCAATCAACGGTCATGGACAAAAGCATTGTACACTTAACCTGAAAGCAGCTGATAAATCATCACGATGACGAATCGTGTTGTTCAGGGTCAGGTATATATCCTGTATTATTAGCTACAACACTTAGTCTACGTTGATGACCGTACACATTGTAACGACGGACAGACAGAGCTGAGGTGAAACTATGATCAAGAACTGATTTCAATTACACACACATGCCATGTAGATACACAAATACAATGAACTACTGTATACTAGTATATCACGTGAAACAGTGTTGCAGTTAAAAAGAAACATATATATGTCTCCATTGTATGTCTATGGCCGATGAAACCACAGAGGAGCTCCTTGGCAAGGTGACCACAAACAGATATCGGATGAACACGAAAAATAACTTTAGCTCTCTCTAGCCAATCTGCATTATTGCAGCGTTACAGATTTAGCCATATTAATTTAAAGGTAATTTCTGCGATTGAGCCAGCCTACCGTTTACCTTGAATGTGGGAAAAATCCCTTTAAATTTATCACTGAATTTCCACCGTACAGATTGAATAGAACCCTTAATCGGACTCCAGACAGATATGAAAACAACTTTAATCAGACCAACAGGCTCCTTCATGGTATCATGGTTGTATCAGGGTTAGGGGAACGTCCTGGTAGTGACCTGGAGACGCTGGGTTGGCCCACCAGTTTCATTCAGTTGACTTTTCAAATAGTAGGTTAACATTCTCTCATATAATACTGTGCGCTGTAGCGTTGCAGAGCTAGGAAAGTCAATTATAATCACCTATACTTATTGCATTATAACACTTTATTGTTGGGTGATCATTTTGATTTCATCCTCATCCATATTTGTCACAACTTCAGGTGAAGGGATTGATTAAGAGGAGGAGCTATAGACAGGGTAGAGAGAGAGGAGCTATAGACAGGGTAGAGAGAGAGAGAGAGAGGAGAGATATAGACAGGGTAGAGAGAGAGGAGATATAGACAGGGTAGAGAGAGAGAGAGAGAGAGGAGAGATATAGACAGGGTAGAGAGAGAGGAGATATAGACAGGGTAGAGAGAGAGGAGATATAGACAGGGTAGAGAGAGAGGAGATAAAGACAGGGTAGAGAGAGAGGAGCTATAGACAGGGTAGAGAGAGAGGAGATATAGACAGGGTAGAGAGAGAGAGAGAGAGAGGAGAGATATAGACAGGGTAGAGAGAGAGGAGATATAGACAGGGTAGAGAGAGAGAGAGAGAGAGGAGAGATATAGACAGGGTAGAGAGAGAGGAGATATAGACAGGGTAGAGAGAGAGGAGATATAGACAGGGTAGAGAGAGAGGAGAAATAGACAGGGTAGAGAGAGAGAGAGAGAGAGGAGAGATATAGACAGGGTAGAGAGAGAGGAGATATAGACAGGGTAGAGAGAGAGAGAGAGAGAGGAGAGATATAGACAGGGTAGAGAGAGAGGAGATATAGACAGGGTAGAGAGAGAGGGGATATAGACAGGGTAGAGAGGAGATATAGACAGGGTAGAGAGAGAGAGGAGATATAGACAGAGTAGAGAGAGAGAGGAGATATAGACAGGGTAGAGAGAGAGGAGATATAGACAGGGTAGAGAGAGAGGAGATATAGACAGGGTAGAGAGAGAGGAGATATAGACAGGGTAGAGAGAGAGAGAGAGAGGAGATATAGACAGGGTAGAGAGATAGAGGAGATATAGACAGGGTAGAGAGAGAAGCGATATAGACAGGGTAGAGAGAGGGGAGATATAGACAAGGTAGAGAGAGAGGAGAAATAGACAGGGTAGAGAGAGAGGAGATATAGACAGGGTAGAGAGAGAGGGGATATAGACAGGGTAGAGAGGAGATATAGACAGGGTAGCGAGAGAGGAGATATAGACAGGGTAGAGAGAGAGGAGATATAGACAGGGTAGAGAGAGAGAGAGAGAGGAGATATAGACAGGGTAGAGAGAGAGGAGATATAGACAGGGTAGAGAGATAGAGGAGATATAGACAGGGTAGAGAGAGAGGAGATATAGACAGGGTAGAGAGAGAGGAGATATAGACAGGGTAGCGAGAGAGGAGATATAGACAGGGTAGAGAGAGAGGAGATATAGACAGGGTAGAGAGAGAGGAGATATAGACAGGGTAGAGAGAGAGAGAGGAGATATAGACAGGGTAGAGAGAGAGGAGATATAGACAGGGTAGAGAGAGAGAGAGGAGATATAGACAGGGTAGAGAGAGAGAAGATATAGACAGGGTAGAGAGAGAGGAGATATAGACAGGGTAGAGAGAGAGGAGATATAGGCAGGGTAAAGAGAGAGAGGAGATATAGACAGGGTAGAGAGAGAGAGAGGAGATGTAGACAGGGTAGAGAGAGAGAGAGGAGATATAGACAGGGTAGAGAGAGAGGCGATGTAGACAGGGTAGAGAGAGAGAGGACAGAGAGAGAGAGGAGATGTAGACAGGGTAGAGATAGAGAGGACAGAGGGAGAGAGGAGATGTAGACAGGGTAGAGAGAGAGGAGATTTAGACAGGGTCGTGAGAGAGAGGAGATGTAGACAGGGTAGAGAGAGAGAGAGGAGATATAGACAGGGTAGAGAGAGAGGCGATGTAGACAGGGTAGAGAGAGAGAGAGGACAGAGAGAGAGAGGAGATGTAGACAGGGTAGAGAGAGAGAGGACAGAGGGAGAGAGGAGATGTAGACAGGGTAGAGAGAGAGGAGATATAGACAGGGTAGAGAGAGAGAGGAGATATAGACAGGGTAGAGAGAGAGGAGATATAGACAGAGTAGAGAGAGAGAGGAGATATAGACAGGGTAGAGAGAGAGAGGACAGAGGGAGAGAGGAGATGTAGACAGGGTAGAGAGAGAGGAGATATAGACAGGGTAGAGAGAGAGAGGAGATATAGACAGGGTAGAGAGAGAGGAGATATAGACAGAGTAGAGAGAGAGAGGAGATATAGACAGGGTAGAGAGAGAGAGGAGATATAGACAGAGTAGAGAGAGAGAGGAGATGTAGACAGGGTAGAGAGAGAGAGGACAGAGGGAGAGAGGAGATGTAGACAGGGTAGAGAGAGAGGAGATATAGACAGGGTAGAGAGAGAGAGGAGATATAGACAGGGTAGAGAGAGAGGAGATATAGACAGAGTAGAGAGAGAGAGGAGATATAGACAGGGTAGAGAGAGAGAGGAGATATAGACAGGGTAGAGAGAGAGAGGAGATATAGACAGGGTAGAGAGAGAGAGGAGATACACACACACACACACACACTATCACAGTGCTTTTAATATTCCTTGACATTCAGCTGATTAGTTCAACCCTGACACCAACGAGACCCCAGGCTATAGTAATCCTTTAATATAGTTGTAAGTATTGGCACGTTGTGGAGTGGCAGCTCAGAGCAGCTCCAGCAGCCTCGCATGACAAGATCTTACCGAGTTCCAGATGAGGAGATATCGACCGACCCCCTCCTTCAATGAGGCGCCTTGAGCCACGGTTACGGTTGACCTCAACGACCCTTCCCGTGATTAACCTCCCGGGACTGGCGATCTGGGGCCTCTTGGGATACAACCAGTGCTAAGGTCACACGCTGCTGTCCACTTCCGCTAAGGATGACAAGCTAATCAGCTGCAATTCTTAGGGGTCATCTCTTGAATAATGTAGGTAGACTATGGATAAAAGCAGGCCTAGCTACTGTATTTATAGGAAATGGTATTGTTGTTGAGTATTTATTGGTCGGTAGGCCTAACTGAAATTTCAATACCAATTTCCCTCATTGCTTTTACATTGAGGGAAATTGGTAATTTATATTTTATATTGAGGGAAATTGGTAATTTATATTTTATATTGAGGGAAATTGGTCATTTATATTTTCTATTGAGGGAAATTGGTAATTTATATTTTATATTGAGGGAAATTGGTCATTTATATTTTCTATTGAGGAACATTGGAATTGGCATTTCAGTTCATCCCCACAGGACATCTATCCGTGCACTAAACAACCTTTTATTAACTTAAAGTTCTGCACAACTTTTTCTAGGCCCCGTATATCACACCTGCACTACACTTTCCCTCCAACCCAAAGAGCATAAATAGATAGTCATTATGAATAGATACAGTCATTACCAACAGGTACAGTCAATACCAATAGATACAGTCATTACCAATAGATACAGTCATTACCAACAGGTACAGTCATTACCAACAGGTACAGTCATTACCAATAGATACAGTCATTACCAGTCATTACCAATAGATACAGTTATTACCAACAGGTACAGTCATTACCAGTCATTACCAATAGATACAGTCATTACCAACAGGTACAGTCATTACCAACAGATACAGTCATTACCAACAGGTACAGTCATTACCAGTCATTACCAATAGATACAGTTATTACCAACAGGTACAGTCAATACCAATAGATACAGTCATTACCAATAGATACAGTCATTACCAACAGGTACAGTCATTACCAACAGATACAGTCATTACCAACAGGTACAGTCATTACCAGTCATTACCAATAGATACAGTTATTACCAACAGGTACAGTCATTACCAGTCATTACCAACAGGTACAGTCAATACCAATAGATACAGTCATTACCAATAGATACAGTCATTACCAACAGGTACAGTCATTACCAATAGATACAGTCATTACCAATAGATACAGTCATTACCAATAGGTACAGTCATTACCAACAGGTACAGTCATTACCAGTCATTACCAATAGATACAGTCATTACCAATAGATACAGTCATTACCAATAGATACCGTCATTACCAGTCATTACCAATAGATACAGTCATTACCAACAGGTACAGCCATTACCAATATATACAGTCATTACCAACAGGTTCAGTAATTACCAGTCATTACCAACAGCTACAGTCATTACCAATATATACATTACCAATACCACTTGATACAGTCATTACCAATAGATACAGTCATTATCAGTCATTACCAATAGATACAGTCATTAGTAATATATACAGTCATTACCAGTCATTACCAATAGATACAGTCATTAGTAATATATACAGTCATTACCAGTCATTACCAATAGATACAGTCATTACCAATAGATACAGTCATTACCAGTCATTACCAATATATACTGTCATTACCAGTCATTACCAACATGTACAGTCATTAGTAATATATACAGGCATTACCAGTCATTACCACTAGATAGAGTCATTACAAATAGATACAGTCATTACCAGTCATTACCAACAGGTACAGTCATTAGTAATATATACAGGCATTACCAGTCATTACCAATAGATACAGTCATTAGTAATATATACAGTCATTACCAATAGATACAGTCATTAGTAATATATACAGTCATTACCAGTCATTACCAATAGATACAGTCATTAGTAATATATACAGTCATTACCAGTCATTACCAATACACAGTTGAAGTCGGAAGTTTACATACACTTAGGTTGGACTCTTTGAAACTCGTTTTTCAACCACTCCATGAATTTCTTGTTAACAAACTATAGTTTTGGCAAGTCGGTTAGGAAATCTACTGTGCATGACACAATTCATTTTTCCAACAATTGTTTACAGACAGATTATTTAACTTATAATTCACTGTATCACAATTCCAGTGGGTCAAAAGTTTACATAGACTAAGTTGACTGTGCCTTTAAACAGCTTGGAAAATTCCAGAAAATTATGTCATGGCTTTAGAAGCTTCTGATAGGCTAATTGACATAATTTGAGTCAATTGGAGGTGTACCTGTGCATGTATTTCAAGGCCTACCTTCAAACTCAGTGCCTCTTTGCTTGACATCATGGGAAAATAAAAAAAATCAGCCAAGACCTCAGAAAAAAAAAACTTGAAGCACGGGGGTGGCAGCATCATGTTGTGGGGGTGCTCTGCTGCAGGAAGGACTGGTCCACTTCACAAAATAAATGGCATCATGAGGGATTAAAATAATGTGGATATATTGAAGCAACATCTCAAAACATCAGTCTGGAAGTTAAAGCTTGGTCGCAAATGGGTCTTCCAATTGGACAATGACCCCAAGCCTGCTTCCAAAGTTGTAGCAAAATGGCTTAAGGACAACAAAGTCAAGGTATTAGAGTGGCCATCACAAAGCACTGACCTTAATCCTATTGAAAAAGTGTGGGCAGAACTGAAAAAGCATGTGTGAGCAAGGAGGCCTACAAACCTGACTCAGTTACACCAGCTCTGTCAGGAGGAATGGGCCAAAACACACCCAACTTATTGTGGGAAGCTTGTGGAAGGCAACCCAAAACTTTTGACCCAAGTTAAACAATTTTAAGGCAATGCTACCAAATACTAATTGAGTGTATGTAAACTTCTGACCCACTGGGAATGTGATGAAAGAAATAAAAGCTGAAATAAATCATTCTCTACTTATTATTCTGACATTTCACATTCTTAATATAAAGTGGTGATCCTAACTGACCTAAGATAGGGCATTTTTACTAGGATTAAATGTCAGGAATTGTGAAAAACTGAGTTGAAATGTACAGTGGGGCAAAAAGGTATTTAGTCAGCCACCAATTGTGCAAGTTCTCCCACTTAAAAAGATGAGAGAGGCCTGTAATTTTCATCATAGGTAGACAAAATGAGAAAAAAATCCAGAAAATCACATTGTAGGATTTTTAATGAATTTATTTGCAAATTATGGTGGAAAATAAGTATTTGGTCAATAACAAAAGTTTATCTCAATACTTTGTTATATACCCTTTGTTGGCAATGACAGAGGTCAAACGTTTTCTGTAAGTCTTCACAAGGTTTTCACACACTGTTGCTGGTATTTTGGCCCATTCCTCAATGCAGATCTCCTCTAGAGCAGTGATGTTTTGGGGGTGTTGCTGGGCAACACAGACTTTCAACTCCCTCCAAAGATTTTCTATGGGGTTGAGATCTGGAGACTGGCTAGGCCACTCCAGGACCTTGAAATGCTTCTTACGAAGCCACTCCTTCGTTGCCCGGGCGGTGTGTTTGGGATCATTGTCATGCTGAAAGACCCAGCCACTTTTCATCTTCAATGCCCTTGCTGATGGAAGGAGATTTTCACTCAAAATCTCACGATACATGGCCCTATTCATTCTTTCCTTTACACGGATCAGTCGTCCTGGTCCCTTTGTAGAAAAACAGGCCCAAAGCATGATGTTTCCACCCCCATGCTTCACAGTAGGTGTGGTGTTCTTTGGATGCAACTCAGCATTGTTTGTCCTCCAAACACGACGAGTTGAGTTTTTACCAGAAAGTTATATTTTGGTTTCATCTGACCATATGACATTCTCCCAATCTTCTTCTGGATCATCCAAACTCTCTCTAGCAAACTTCAGACGGGCCTGGACAAGTACTGGCTTAAGCAGGGGGACACGTCTGGCACTGCAGGATTTGAGTCCCTGGCAGCGTAGTGTGTTACTGATGGTAGGCTTTGTTACTTTGGTCCCAGCTCTCTGCAGGTCATTCACTAGGTCCCCCCGTGTGGTTCTGGGATTTTTTTATCGCCGTTCTTGTGATTATTTTGACCCCACGGGGTGGGATCTTGCGTGGAGCCCCAGATCGAGGGAGATTATCAGTGGTCTTGTATGTCTTCCATATCCTAATAATTGCTCCCACAGTTGATTTCTTCAAACCAAGCTGCTTATCTATTGCAGATTCAGTCTTCACAGCCTGGTGCAGGTCTACAATTTTGTTTCTGGTGTCCTTTGACAGCTGTTTGGTCTTGGCCATAGTGGAGTTTGGAGTGTGACTGTTTGAGGTTGTGGACAGGTGTCTTTTATACTGATAACAAGTTCAAACAGGTGCCATTAATACAGGTAACGAGTGGAGGAGGGAGGAGCCTCCTAAAGAAGAAGTTACAGGTTTGTGAGAGCCAGAAATCTTGCTTGTTTGTAGGTGACCAAATACTTATTTTCCACCATAATTTGCAAATAAATTCATTAAAAATCTTACAACGTGATTTTTTTCTCATTTTGTCTGTCGTAGTTGAAGTGTACCTATGATGAAAATTACAGGCCTCTCTCATCTTTTTAAGTGGTAGAACTTGCACAATTGGTGGCTGACTAAATACTTTTTTGTCCCACTGCATTTGGCTAAGGTGTACGTAAACTTCTGACTTCAACTGTATATGTCTGGTGCATATTCAGTTACCTGTGACGTTGAGGGAGAGGAGCTCACTCTCAGAGGAGAAGTTATGAGAGAAAACATAATTCTCTTCAACACGGCTGTATTTCCCTTGGTGGGAGTCATCTGTCGCATGGAGGAGGGAGGCAGCAGAGTTATTGATTCCTAGCTGGGTTTGGGTCTGGGTCTGGGTCTGGGTTCTGTTGGAGCAGGTGAACGTGAGGAGGAAGTAAGCTACTAGGTGGCTGAGCGGAGCAGGCGATGATGAAGTTGAAGCCCCGGAACATCTCGGGCCCCTGGTGGCCCCTCAAGAGCCCTCTCATTGAGTCAGTCAGAGAGATATTAGGTTGGACCAGGAGATGTGGAATAATGAAAGAGAACAAGACCTCAACTAAAAGAGTTCCCCGTTTCACATCCAATGTAACAGTACAAATTTAAACCGTCCCCTCGCCCATACCCGGGCGCAAACCAGGGACCTTCTGCACACATCAACAACTGACACCTACGAAGCGTCGTTACCCATCGCTCCACAAAAGCCGCGGCCCTTGCAGAGCAAAGGGGAACTACTACTTCAAGGTCTCAGAGCAAGTGTCGTCACTGATTGAAACGCTATTTAGCGCCCACGCTAACTAAGCTAGCCGTTTCACATCCGTTACACTCACCCCCCTTTTGACCTTCCTCCTTTTTCCGCAGCAACCAGTAATCAACAGCATCAATGTAAGAGAAGCCATTTTTGTTGCAGGTAGAACCTTTTTTTGGTTCCTTGTGAACTGCTTTGGGTTCCATGTATAACACTCTGTGGAACCTTGAACTAAAGGGGCTCTTCAAAGGGTTCTCCAATAAGGACAGCTGAATAACTGTGTTAGGTTCTAGATAGCACTTTTTTTTTATCTAAGAGTGTAGTTTCCGATGAATATGACAACAGCATCAGCATGTAACAGTGCTAGACGCCCTACCTCACAGGGTTACATGAGTAGTGGGCCTACAGTAATTGAGACAACATACAGTGTGTCTGTATCAGGCTTAAGCAACAACTTAAGTAACAAGAGTAGAAAAAAATAAACAAGCTACTCAACTACGTTCCTCATTTAGATTTAAAAATAAAATAAAAATATTTCACCTTTATTTAACCAGGTTGGCTAGTTGAGAACAAGTTCTCATTTGCAACTGTGACCTGGCCAAGATAAAGCATAGCAGTGTGAACAGACAACACAGAGTTACACATGTAGTAAACAATTAACAAGTCAATAACACAGTAGAAAAAAAGGGGAGTCTATATACATTGTGTGCAAAAGGCATGAGGAGGTAGGCGAATAATTACAATTTTGCAGATAACACTGGAGTGATAAATGATCAGATGGTCATGTACAGGTAGAGATATTGGTGTGCAAAAGAGCAGAAAAGTAAATAAATAAAAACAGTATGGGGATGAGGTAGGTGAAAATGGGTGGGCTATTTACCAATAGACTATGTACAGCTGCAGCGATCGGTTAGCTGCTCAGATAGCAGATGTTTGAAGTTGGTGAGGGAGATAAAAGTCTCCAACTTCAGCGACTTTTGCAATTCGTTCCAGTCACAGGCAGCAGAGTACTGGAACGAAAGGCGGCCAAATGAGGTGTTGGCTTTAGGGATGATCAATGAGATACACCTGCTGGAGCGCGTGCTACGGATGGGTGTTGCCATCGTGACCAGTGAACTGAGATAAGGCGGAGCTTTACCTAGCATGGATTTGTAGATGACCTGGAGCCAGTGGGTCTGGCGACGAATATGTAGCGAGGGCCAGCCGACTAGAGCATACAAGTCGCAGTGGTGGGTGGTATAAGGTGCTTTAGTGACAAAACGGATGGCACTGTGATAAACTGCATCCAGTTTGCTGAGTAGAGTGTTGGAAGCAATTTTGTAGATGACATCGCCAAAGTCGAGGATGGGTAGGATAATCAGTTTTACTAGGGTAAGTTTGGCGGCGTGAGTGAAGGAGGCTTTGTTGCGGAATAGAAAGCCGACTCTTGATTTGATTTTCGATTGGAGATGTTTGATATGAGTCTGGAAGGAGAGTTAACAGTCTAGCCAGACACCTAGGTACTTATAGATGTCCACATATTCAAGGTCGGAACCATCCAGGGTGGTGATGCTGGTCAGGCGTGCGGGTGCAGGCAGCTAACGGTTGAAAAGCATGCATTTGGTTTTACTAGCGTTTAAGAGCAGTTGGAGGCCACGGAAGGAGTGTTGTATGGCATTGAAGCTTGTTTGGAGGTTAGATAGCACAGTGTCCAAGGACGGGCCGGAAGTATATATAATGGTGTCGTCTGCGTAGAGGTGGATCAGGGAATCGCCCGCAGCAAGAGCAACATCATTGATATATACAGAGAAAAGAGTCGGCCCGAGAATTGAACCCTGTGGCACCCCCATAGAGACTGCCAGAGGACCGGACAGCATGCCCTCCGATTTGACACACTGAACTCTGTCTGCAAAGTAATTGGTGAACCAGGCAAGGCAGTCATCCGAAAAAACGAGGCTACTGAGTCTGCCGATAAGAATATGGTGATTGACAGAGTCTTTCGACTCTGGCAAGGTCGATGAAGACGGCTGCACAGTACTGTCTTTTATCGATGGCGGTTATGATATCGTTTAGTACCTTGAGCGTGGCTGAGGTGCACCCGTGACCGGCTCGGAAACCAGATTGCACAGCGGAGAAGGTATGGTGGGATTCGAGATGGTCAGTGACCTGTTTGTTGACTTGGCTTTCGAAGACCTTGGATAGGCAGGGCAGGATGGATATAGGTCTGTAACAGATTGGGTCCAGGGTGTCTCCCCCTTTGAAGAGGGGGATGACTGCGGCAGCTTTCCAATCCTTGGAGATCTCAGACGATATGAAAGAGAGGTTAACCAGGCTGGTAATAGGGGTTGCGACAATGGCGGCGAATAGTTTCAGAAATAGAGGGTCCAGATTGTCAAGCCCAGCTGATTTGTACGAGTCCAGGTTTTGCAGCTCTTTCAGAACATCTGCTATCTGGATTTGGGTAAAGGAGAACCTGGAGAGGCTTGGGCGAGTAGCTGCGGGGGGGGCGGAGCTGTTGGCCGAGGTTGGAGTAGCCAGGCGGAAGGCATGGCCAGCCGTTGAGAAATGCTTGTTGAAGTTTTCGATAATCATGGATTTATCGGTGGTGACCGTGTTACCTAGCCTCAGTGCAGTGGGCAGCTGGGAGGAGGTGCTCTTGTTCTCCATGGACTTTACAGTGTCCCAGAACTTTTTGGAGTTGGAGCTACAGGATGCAAACTTCTGCCTGAAGAAGCTGGCCTTAGCTTTCCTGACTGACTGCGTGTATTGCTTCCTGACTTCCCTGAACAGTTGCATATCACGGGGACTATTCGATGCTATTGCAGTCCGCCACAGGATGTTTTTGTGCTGGTCGAGGGCAGTCAGGTCTGGAGTGAACCAAGGGCTGTATCTGTTCTTAGTTCTGCATTTTTTGAACAGAGCATGCTTATCTAAAATGGTGAGGAAGTTACTTTTAAAGAATGACCAGGCATCCTCAACTGACGGGATGAGGTCAATGTCCTTCCAGGATACCCGAGCCAGGTCGATTAGAAAGGCCTGCTCACAGAAGTGTTTTAGGGAGCGTTTGACAGTGATGAGGGGTGGTCGTCTGACTGCGGCTCCGTAGCGGATACAGGCAATGAGGCAGTGATCGCTGAGATCCTGATTGAAGACAGCGGAGGTGTATTTGGAGGGCCAGTTGGTCAGGATGACGTCTATGAGGGTGCCCTTGTTTACAGAGTTAGGGTTGTAGCTGGTGGGTTCCTTGATGATTTGTGTGAGATTGAGGGCATCTAGCTTAGATTGTAGGACTGCCGGGGTGTTAAGCATATCCCAGTTTAGGTCACCTATCAGAACAAACTCTGAAGCTAGATGGGGGGCGATCAATTCACAAATGGTGTCCAGGGCACAGCTGGGAGCTGAGGGGGGTCGGTAGCAGGCGGCAACAGTGAGAGACTTATTTCTGGAGAGAGTAATTTTCAAAATTAGTAGTTCGAACTGTTTGGGTATGGACCTGGAAAGTATGACATTACTTTGCAGGCTATCTCTGCAGGAGACTGCAACTCCTCCCCCTTTGGCAGTTCTATCTTGACGGAAGATGTTATAGTTGGGTATGGAAATCTCAGAATTTTTGGTGGCCTTCCTGAGCCAGGATTCAGACACGGCAAGGACATCAGGGTTAGCAGAGTGTGCTAAAGCAGTGAGTAAAACAAACTTAGGGAGGAGTCTTCTGATGTTGACATGCATGAAACCAAGGCTTTTTCGATCACAGAAGTCAACAAATGAGGGTGCCTGGGGACATGCAGGGCCTGGGTTTACCTCCACATCACCTGCGGAACAGAGAAGGAGTAGTATGAGGGTGCGGCTAAAGGCTATCAAAACTGGTCGCCTAGAGCGTTGGGGACAGAGAATAAGAGTAGCAGGTTTCTGGGCATGGTAGAATATATTCAGGGCATAATGCGCAGACAGGGGTATGGTGGGGTGCGGGTACAGCGGAGGTAAGTCCAGGCACTGGGTGATGATGAAAGAGGTTGTATCTCTGGACATGCTGGTTGTAATGGGTGAGGTCACCGCATGTGTGGGAGGTGGGACAAAGGAGGTATCAGGGGTATGAAGAGTGGAACTAGGGGCTCCATTGTGAACTAAAACAATGATAACTAACCTGAACAACAGTATACAAGGCATATTGACACTTGAGAGAGACATACAGCGAGGCATACAGTAATCACAGGTTGGGAGAGCTAGCTAAAACAGTAGGTGAGACAACAACAGCTAATCAGCTAGCACAACAACAGCAGGTAAAATGGCGTTAACTAGGCAGAGGGAGGGTCGGATTAATTACACACAGAGCCTGAGTGCGGCTGGGGACGACAGATAAAACATAAACAAGCAGAATGGAGTACCGTGATTAATGGACAGTCCAGCATGCATCAGCTATGTAGCCAAGTGATCAGTGTCCAGCGGTGGATGGGGCAGGGAAGCTGGACTGGCGAGTGTTATCCAGGTTTTAAAAAAAAACGAACAATGACTAAATAGCTTGTAGCTAGTTAGCTGGTTAGCTTCTGGAGGTTCTTGAGTGTGTTCTAAAAATTAAAAATAATAGCGATTCCGTATCACATTGGGTGAGGCAGGTTACCGGAAGGTATAAACAAATTAAAAATCGAAAGAGATAGAAAGTAAATATGGGTCCAGTGAGTGTTTAGGACACGGCGATTCAGACGGTTAGCAGGCCTGTGCTAACAAGCTAACAGTTAGTAGGCCGGGGCTAAACAAGGTAGCAGTTAGCGGACCGGGGCTAAACAAGCTAGCAGTTAGCCGGCCGAATTAGCAAGCAAGGAGATAGAAAGGGCTAGAGAGTTAGCCTTTGGGGGACATCACGATGGGGTGAGTCTGTTTATTCCTCTTCATGCGGTGACATCGATAGACCGGTCGTGGGTCTGGATATTGTAGCCCAGGAGTATGCTACGGTGGTAGCACAAGGGCTCTGGCCGGGCTAGCTTCAAGCTAAGTGGGTGGAAACGCTAGCCAGGAGTAATCATCCGGGGTTGCGGTTAGCTAGATACAGTGCCTTGCGAAAGTATTCGGCCCCCTTGAACTTTGCGACCTTTTGCCACATTTCAGGCTTCAAACATAAAGATATAAAACTGTATTTTTTTGTGAAGAATCAACAAGTGGGACACAATCATGAAGTGGAACGACATTTATTTGATATTTCAAACTTTTTTAACAAATCAAAAACTGAAAAATTGGGCGTGCAAAATTATTCAGCCCCTTTAATTTCAGTGCAGCAAACTCTCACCAGAAGTTCAGTGAGGATCTCTGAATGATCCAATGTTGACCTAAATGACTAATGATGATAAATACAATCCACCTGTGTGTAATCAAGTCTCCGTATAAATGCACCTGCACTGTGATAGTCTCAGAGGTCCGTTAAAAGCACAGAGAGCATCATGAAGAACAAGAAACACACCAGGCAGGTCCGAGATACTGTTGTGAAGAAGTTTAAAGCCGGATTTGGATACAAAAAGATTTCCCAAGCTTTAAACATCCCAAGGAGCACTGTGCAAGCGATAATATTGAAATGGAAGGAGTATCAGACCACTGCAAATCTACCAAGACCTGGCCGTCCCTCTAAACTTTCAGCTCATACAAGGAGAAGACTGATCAGAGATGCAGCCAAGAGGCCCATGATCACTCTGGATGAACTGCAGAGATCTACAGCTGAGGTGGGAGACTCTGTCCATAGGACAACAATCAGTGGTATATTGCACAAATCTGGCCTTTATGGAAGAGTGGCAAGAAAGCCATTTCTTAAAGATATCCATAAAAAGTGTCGTTTAAAGTTTGCCACAAGCCACCTGGGAGACACACCAAACATGTGGAAGAAGGTGCTCTGGTCAGATGAAACCAACATTGAACTTTTTGGCAACAATGCAAAACGTTATGTTTGGCGTAAAAGCAACACAGCTGAACACACCATCCCCACTGTCAAACATGGTGGTGGCAGCATCATTGTTTGGGCCTGCTTTTCTTCAGCAGGGACAGGGAAGATGGTTAAAATTGATGGGAAGATGGATGGAGCCAAATACAGGACCATTCTGGAAGAAAACCTGATGGAGTCTGCAAAAGACCTGAGACTGGGACAGAGATTTGTCTTCCAACAAGACAATGATCCAAAACATAAAGCAAAATCTACAATGGAATTGTTCAAAAATAAACATATCCAGGTGTTAGAATGGCCAAGTCAAAGTCCAGACCTGAATCCAATCGAGAATCTGTGGAAAGAACTGAAAACTGCTGTTCACAAATGCTCTCCATCCTACCTCACTGAGCTCGAGCTGTTTTGCAAGGAGGAATGGGAAAAAATGTCAGTCTCTCGATGTGCAAAACTGATAGAGACATACCCCAAGCGACTTACAGCTGTAATCGCAGCAAAAGTTGGCGCTACAAAGTATTAACTTAAGGGGGCTGAATAATTTTGCACGCCCAGTTTTTCAGTTTTCGATTTGTTAAAAAAGTTTGAAATATCCAATAAATGTCGTTCCACTTCATGATTGTGTCCCACTTGTTGTTGATTCTTCACAAAAAAATACAGTTTTATATCTTTATGTTTGAAGCCTGAAATGTGGCAAAAGGTTGCAAAGTTCAAGGGGGCCGAATACTTTCGCAAGGCACTGTATATTTATTTACGCTCAGTGTGTCGTCGGGATCTTTGTTGAAAAGTTAGTTTCTGTTGGAGAGTTTGTCCGCTCTCTCTCTCTGTCGTGGTTAGAATGGAGAGTTCAGAGTGACATTCATTCATGTCGTTATAGGATAGATGTTTCAGCGGTTGTCAGTCTTCGCGTTCAATGATACCGAATTCCTAGCTGCAGACTAGTAATTAATGTCAAAGACTTGTTCTTATTCTGTCGGTATCGATAGTCTAAGAGTTTAACCACGTGGGAGGGTTAAAATATTCAGCAGTCTGGTCTCAAACCTTGGCCCTCTCGTTATCGAGGTAAGCTGGTCTGCAACCTTGGTCCTCTCGTAATTGAGAGAAACATGGTCTGGTGATAGAAAACCCGGGTGGGGGTTTTATTCAGAACATCGAAAAGTGCTGTTTCATGACGCCCGGTCCTGTCTGTGCCCCTGGGGGTGTGTCAAGGACTTAGTGAAACTTTTTAGGGAATTGGAGTTTCCTCCAATAAACTGTCCAAAATCACATTACACAATTTCACAAACAGTTCCATCCTCACTCATTCATTTTATACAACAATTAGATGTAAACCTCATATCTGAGGCTATTATATAAACAGCGTTATGGTAATGTGGCCACACCGTCTCCCATGAGCTTCCCCAAGTTGTGACAAACGGACCAGTTCGTAGCTGGATTCTTCACCCATCTTTTATACCTTCTCCAGAACATAAATGTTGTTCCGTTCTCCAGTTCTGTGAGGTGGAAGAAATTCCTTTATTCTCTCTATGAAACTCACTCTCTCTCTATACTGTGGCCATGCAGAGACAATCTCCTCCAGGAATTTACGACCTGAGGTCGCAGCAGCCTGAGTGTAGGAGACAGAGAGAGGGGGATGGTGCTCGCTGTACCCAAAGAGGGCAACGTCATGACAATAATATGCATATCCTTGCTTCAGGTCTTGAGCTACAGGCAGTTAGATTTGGGTATGACATTTTTTTGTTGGAAATTGAAAAAAAAAATGTTATTCTAGTTAGTATTAAAACAGAGCCAGTTGTCTATTCACTAATGCAGCTAGTACCTCTCTCCTTTCCCTCTGAGATCCCAGTCCTCCACTGTCCCTTGTCGTAGAACTCCACTCCACCAGCACAGCGACTGCCTCCTTCCACCAGCCTCACATCCTAAGGCTCATAGAAAAGAAAAGAAATAGAAAAAAATAGAGAAAGTAATCTTACAACAACAAACCTACAGTATATTTGCCAATTAAGTTCTTCACTCTAGGTGAGAAACAATGTTGATTGAGCGACAAACTGTTTCTTACCTGAGCAGGTAAGTCCAACAGCATTACCAGGTAGGCAAGTGCTATTTCTTCTGTCTGAGGTGTCACAGTCCAGGAGAAGGGACTCGGGAAGGGACTCTTTATGCCAGGTCTGACCCTCACCTTCTCCATAGAGCCCCCCTGTAGTGCTGCAGGAGCCCCACAGCCAAACTCCCCACAGACTAACTCTGCATCCTGCCGGTTAAAGTCAGCTTCACACACACTAAGGCCCAGGACAGATTGGACTTCGCCTCCTCTCTCCCAGAGCAGAGACCAGTTCCATCCACAAGCCGCACAGACTCTGGAGAAAAGGAGTTGATTGAAAATTCAATCAGTTTTTGTTGATGACATTGTCGGGGACTAAACACAAATATGTTGGATAAAAGATTGTAGTTTGCTATGTTTGATACTGTAAGATGGAATAATGGGTTCTTATGAAACATGTAAAGTGTTGGTCCCATGTTTCATGAGCTGAAATAAAAGATTCCCAAAATGTTCCATACGCACAAAAAGCTTGTTTCTCTGAAATGTTGAATTTGGCAGTACATCCAACCGTCTTCACAACTGTAGAATACGTGCATGGCGTCGTGTGGGTGAGCGGTTTGCTGATGTCAACAAAGTGGACAGAGTGCCCCATGGTGGTGGTGGGGTTATGGTATGTGCAGGCATAAGCTACGGACAATGAACACAATTGCATTTTATCGATTGACACAACATTCATCATGAAGTCATCAATGTTACTCATACTGTCCCATATACAACATTCATCATGAAGTCATCAGTGTTACTCATACTGTCCCTGACACGACATTCATCATGAAGTCATCAGTGTTACTCTTTACTGTCCCTGACACAACATTCATCATGAAGTCATCAGTGTTACTCATACTGCCCCTGACACGACATTCATCATGAAGTCATCAGTGTTACTCATACTGCCCCTGACACGACATTCATCATGAAGTCATCAGTGTTACTCTTTACTGTCCCTGACACAACATTCATCATGAAGTCATCAGTGTTACTCATACTGTCCCTGACACGACATTCATCATGAAGTCATCAGTGTTACTCTTTACTGTCCCTGACACAACATTCATCATGAAGTCATCAGTGTTACTCATACTGCCCCTGACACGACATTCATCATGAAGTCATCAGTGTTACTCATACTGCCCCTGACACGACATTCATCATGAAGTCATCAGTGTTACTCTTTACTGTCCCTGACACGACATTCATCATGAAGTCATCAGTGTTACTCTTTACTGTCCCTGACACAACATTCATCATGAAGTCATCAGTGTTACTCATACTGCCCCTGATACAACATTCATCATGAACTTCAACAAGTGCTGTATGTATCCGTCATTGCTGATTCATTGAAAGTTGGGGAAGTGTGTGTGTGTTTTTTTTAATTGATATTTGTTGAGGGTCAGGCTCTCTTTGTCTGGTGGTTATCATAGGGTCACATTGTGTGATTGTCATTTCGGGAATTAACACTGTCAATCGGCAGTTAGGAATCTCAGGAAGATTACGTTGTTTCGCCACCACATCTCATCACTATCCACCTACATTTCACATTTGCTTTCGTTGCTGCAACCCCAGCAGGAGCTATTTCAATAACAGAAAAAAAAAACAGGAAGTAACGCATTTAGCAAAAAAACAACAACTACGCCTTTCTGTCGTACAGGGAGGTCTTTATTTGGGGGGGGGTTGGGTGCGTCATATAGGCCTAAACATCAGGTGATATTATCTAAATGACATGAATGGAAATATATCGCGCTGAGAAAACAACTGTTTTAAAAAGGCACCACCTTCATAGATTTTAATCCAATTTATAGAAGACGAGGTAACACTTCCCATTAAGGTTCCCCTTTTATTAACAATAATGGGAAGTGTTACCAAAAGACATCGTCTAGGATATCGTATAGCTTCACTTACTCACTGTCTGTGGATCAAGTGTCTTCTTTGCACAGGGACAAACACAGGGACATAAAAAAAACAAAAAACAAGACTGGGTGGTGTTGATATAAAACACACCCTGTCGTGGCTGACAGATGGCCTTGATAATATGACTCCTTTAATAGATTTAAAAGAGCTGCGGTTATAAACCAGAACCCTTATTACGTGAACTAACACACCATCAACAACTTGCTCTGCCTGTACCGGTCATCTTTCTGGACAATTATACAACACACACACGCACGCACACACACACACACACACACACACACACACACACACACATACACACACACACACACACACACACACACACACACACACACACACACACACATACATACACACACACCCCCCCCCCCGACACACACACACACAGACACACACATACACACACACATACATACACACCCCCCCCCCCACACACACACACACAAACAGACAACACACACAACACACACACGCACACACACACACAACACACACAACACACACACGCACACACACACACACAACACATAGCTCAAATGATTTGCATTGGCACCAACCAGGCAGAGCCAAACGTGTAGACTATAATGTGTCTGCAGGATGAAGTGACCTCTGTCTCCAAGTATCTGTGAACCTGAGAAGGCGTCAGTTGCTCAGCGACTGTCCCAGAACCCTATAGAGACCTACACCTACACCTAGCTACACAACCCTAGCTACAGCACAGGATGCGGTAAAGATTAAATAACAAGCTGTCTAGTTTTAAGCAGAATGACTCTTAATTGCCTCTAAATAAGCGACTCCAAATTGCACCCACTGGTGTAATCAGGATAAAGGGAGTATAGACTAGAGCGACATTACATTACGTCAAAAAACCCCTGTCATTATTATAATGAGATTTCTGGAGAATGTGAGCTCTGTATGTCAAATGAGCCACGAACCAAATGGCCCGTGAGGGCCGCACATTAAAAGGTGATGTGAATGAGAGGTTGTTAGCCTTTACGTAAAAGAGAACTTGTTATGTGACTCGTTATGTGACTCGTTTAATGGGACATGAGAAATATAACCAGAGGCCCTCCTCCCCCTTGCTAATTCTACATCCAACATTCAGTACTCAGCTTTTTGGGTATGTATTTAATACAACACTGATGTTAGTATTGATTCTATCCATCGTTTCCACATATACCAACACGGGTGCACTCTATTCTAATTAAAAAAAGATACCGCTTTGGTTCGAATTGGTCAGGACAGTTAAAGGCATATTGATGTATATATCTCAACCTTGGTGATTCAAGTAAGCCTACAGTACAGCTCTAGTGTAGAATAGCCTATGTCGGTTGTAGACCACTAGGTGTCAGTCTACAGCAGGGTTACTCTTTCTCCCACGCAGGGTGTCCTCGTGCAGACTTAAGAGGTTTGATCATTCGTTGAGTCGTTCACTATGGAACGCTCAGGGTACACGTGTAATAATGGATATGTTAAGTGGGGGGTTTCTATCAGCGAAACGAATTAAATGATCAGTAGACCAATGATTGTGCAGTAAGCATCGATGTCACACCTTCAAGGTAAATTGATCAGGTAAGTCACACGTATTTAGTCTATAAATACAAGATATAGACGTTCTATACTATACTGTACTATACTGTCTATTGAATTGTATTGTGTAACAAAAAAAAAAAAAACTGCTTAGACTCGTGTGTTTGTATCGAAAATAGCAAAGAAAACCTTCTCTTAAAACCTTGCCTACAATTATTTGATTTGTTCTATTTAGATCACACCATTGTTTGTATGAGGCAATGCATCCCAGTGCATTCGGTGTCTGTAAATCCAAGTGTGCCTACGTACAGTGGACTAAAGCACAACTCTACTTTCTTTGTAAAAAAAAAAAAAGAGAGAGAGAGAGAAATAGAGGGACCTGCAGCTTTAAGAAAGAGGTGTAATCATACAAGGATGACGCATGAATAATAATGAAAAGATTCTTCAAAACTCCTCCCCTCAGCCAGCGTGTGTGGTAGCTGTCTAGGCAGTTACCATATTTAAACAAGAGGATTGACCAGGGAAACGGGAGAATTAGTTAGGAAAACTCAGGGGATTCTTCCATCAGTTGAGAAGGTTGCAGGAGACTCTCTGTACAGGATCATACACTTAATACATTTAGACATTTTATTTTATTAATTCTAAGAAAAAAGGAAATTCAATTTAGATTTTTTTTTGTTGTTGAAAGATTCCACATTTGCAATTGACCTGCGCGCTCCGCGGCTCCGGGGACGCAGTTGACTTGGAGAGAGAGTTATACAGAGAGGATAGAATCTCTCCAATATTGCATTATTACTGATTACAGGCAAAGCATAACTTTTAAAGTTGCATCATGCCATGTTACATGTCATTGTGTTTGTACCTTTGGCTGGGGTTGTTACCTGGCCGGACAAGTACAGCCGTGAATGAAGACATTGAAGTATTGGTGATGTTGCCCAAAAATAACTCGTATATGTTCTCAATAGCAAGAGTGGCACCGGCCATCGAGTATGCAAAGCAGGGGTTGAAAATCGGCGGCGGTCTGTATTCGGGACTTAATTTCAAAGTGCGTTATGAGGATTCCGACTGTGGCAATGATGCACTCTTCTCCCTGGTGGACCGTTCCTGCGAGAAGAAACCGGACTTGGTTCTCGGTCCGGTGTGTGAATACGCCGCGGCGCCGGTTGTAAGGATGGCATCTCACTGGAACATCCCGGTAATATCGACAGGTGCTCTGGCCAGCGGTTTTAGAGACAAAGAGAAAGAATACTCTCACCTGACCCGAATCTCCCCGTCTTACCTAAAAATGGCAGAGACTTTCTTGGCGATGTTCCGTCATTTCAACTGGAAAGACGCGTTGCTGATCTTCGATGACGATAAGAAGGAGAGGAATTGTTACTTCACAATGGAAGGGGTGCACCTCAAACTCATGGAGGAATATCAGACTGTCACCTATGCCATCAACTCTAAAGATGAGCGCCTGAACACAGACGAAATCATCAAATATATCTACGAGAGTGAAGGTACTGTACTGAAAAGTCTCTACTCTGTCCCAGGGTATAGTTTTAAATGTCAGAATAGTTGGTCCACTAGTCCCATCTGCTAATTCTGCCACCCATTGTACTTATCATGTAATTTTATGCTTTATTGAAAGAAAGAAAAACAGGTATGTGAATGGCATGCGTTTCTGCTGCCCAGATATACCCAGTATCTGAGGAACCTATCCATGAAATAAGCCAAATATTTACAGGTAGGTTATGTGAAGCACCCATTGGATGTTAAATCTACCCATTGCATGTCAACGGGCATCAAGAACACATATTTGCAGTTGGCATATTCACACTAATGAAAATGAAATGCTTCCAATATGTGTTAATTGAATTACAACATGTTGTAGTTTCCCTCCCTGTACTGTGGTACTGTATGTATGTATGTAAGAGCACTCCACACTATGCCAAGAGGTCTTGCTTGACCTTTATGGCACACTTTAAGGATGCTGGTTCAAGCATTGCTCAGACGGATCCCCCTCAATCGTTACAACAGTATACCTTCAGTCAGCTGAGACTGCTGTGTTATCAATGTGCCAGGTGCTTATAAACGGTAACAATAAGGACAATGGCACGTTTACCACGGCGGAGAACAGGTACAACATGTCGGTTGCCACAGTTACCGTGACACCAGCGGATAAGTGGAATTGTGTTATATTTAAGCAATACGGCACGATAACCTGGGGTTCATCGCGTTTTAATAGGTTTAATATTCGTTTCTGAATGGCTAGAAGGGCATTAAAACCAGGTAGTGGACAGTTGGTAACATGACTCAATATGCACCTACGCATACAGACCGTGTTTATTACACAGTCGCATAAAGCAAAACCAACAACCATACAAACCGAAATTGGATACGTTGTCAACGCAGGTCCAAGGAGAAATAACATGTAGCTAGCATTGATTGTTTTTTGTAGAGACATCTTTTTTTGTTTGTTGGGGAGCATCTGGTGCCCTAACGTGGTGAGTGGTGAACATGCATTTCTCTGGTTCCTACTGTTATGACACAAGTCAAATCCTACCACATGTTTCTAGTTTGACCAACTGTTTTCAGCAACTGTAATTTTATAATTAGGTTGACTTATTGGAAGGTTTGCAAGCAAAAAAAACTATTTAGCCCAGCTGCTAACCCTAGTGTTTGATATGCAATGCGATGTCCTCGTAGTGAAGTGTTCAGTGTCCTGACGAGAAGGAAAACTTTTCTAGCTATGCCAGGGAAAATCGGGGAAAATCGGGCATCACCAACTCATTGTCATGGATGTAAACAAATTAATATCAATAGAAAATAGCTTAAATAAGCGCAAAGGCAGCTACTTTGCTGTTATTCTGTCTGCAGAAGTAGTGACTGTGTTAGTTGGCTAGCTAGCGAGCGAGAGATAAGTACGTCGCTATCGAGCATGGCAACGGAACATATAGCATGGCAACGGAACATATAGCATGGCTACGGAACATATACATGGCAACGGAACATATAGCATAGCAACGGAATATATCACATGGCAACGGAACATATAGCATGGCAAATGAACATATAGCATGGCAACAGAACATATAGCATGGCAACAGAACATATAGCATGGCAAAAGAACATATAGCATGGCAACAGAACATATAGCATGGCAACAGAACATATAGCATGGCAACAGAACATATAGCATGGCAAAAGAACATATAGCATGGCAACAGAACATATAGCATGGCAACGGAACATATAGCATAGCAACAGAATATATAGCATGGCAACGGAACATATAGCATGGCAACGGAACATGTAGCATGGCAACGGAACATATAGCATGGCAACGGAACATATAGCATGGCAACGGAACATATAGCATGGCAACAGAACATATAGCATGGCAACAGAACATATAGCATGGCAACGGAACATATAGCATGGCAACGGAACATATAGCATGGCAACAGAACATATAGCGTGGCAACGGAACATATAGCATGGCAACAGAACATATAGCATGGCAACAGAACATATAGCATGGCAACGGAACATATAGCATGGCAACGGAACATATAGCATAGCAACGGAACATATAGCATGGCAACGGAACATATAGCATGGCAACGGAACATATAGCATGGCAATGGAACATATAGCATGGCAACGGAACATATAGCATGGCAACGGAACATATAGCATGACAACGGAACATATAGCATGGCAACGGAACATATAGCATGGCAACGGAACATATAGCATGGCAACGGAACATATAGCATAGCATAGGAACATGTAGCATGGCAACGGAACATATAGCATGGCAACAGAACATATAGCATGGCAACAGAACATATAGCATGGCAACAGAACATATAGCATGGCAACGGAACATATAGCATGGCAACGGAACATATAGCATGGCAATGGCATATATAGCATGGCAACGGAACATATAGCATGGCAACGGAACATATAGCATGGCAACAGAACATATAGCGTGGCAACGGAACATATAGCATGGCAACAGAACATATAGCATGGCAACAGAACATATAGCATGGCAACGGAACATATAGCATGGCAACGGAACATATAGCATAGCAACGGAACATATAGCATGGCAACGGAACATATAGCATGGCAACGGAACATATAGCATGGCAATGGAACATATAGCATGGCAACGGAACATATAGCATGGCAACGGAACATATAGCATGACAACGGAACATATAGCATGGCAACGGAACATATAGCATGGCAACGGAACATATAGCATGGCAACGGAACATATAGCATGGCAACGGAACATATAGCATGGCAACAGAACATATAGCATGGCAACGGAACATATAGCATAGCAACAGAATATATAGCATAGCAACAGAATATATAGCATGGCAACGGAACATATAGCATGGCAACGGAACATATAGCATAGCATAGGAACATGTAGCATGGCAACGGAACATATAGCATGGCAACGGAACATATAGCATGGCAATGGAACATATAGCATGGCAACGGAACATATAGCATGACAACGGAACATATAGCATGGCAACGGAACATATAGCATGGCAACAGAACATATAGCATGGCAACGGAACATATAGCATGGCAATGGAACATATAGCATGGCAACGGAACATATAGCATGGCAACAGAACATATAGCATGGCAACAGAACATATAGCATGGCAACAGAACATATAGCGTGGCAACGGAACATATAGCATGACAACGGAACATATAGCATGGCAACGGAACATATAGCATGGCAACAGAACATATAGCATGGCAAAAGAACATATAGCATGGCAACAGAACATATAGCATGGCAACGGAACATATAGCATGGCAACAGAACATATAGCATGACAACGGAACATATAGCATGGCAACAGAACATATAGCATGGCAACGGAACATATAGCGTGGCAACGGAATATATCGCATGGCAACGTAACATATAACATTGCAACGGAACATATAGCATGGCAACGGAACATATAGCATGACAACGGAACATATAGCATGGCAACAGAACATATAGCATGGCAACAGAACATATAGCATGGCAACGGAACATATAGCATGGCAACGGAACATATCGCATGGCAACGGAACATATAGCATGGCAACAGAACATATAGCGTGGCAACGGAACATATAGCATGGCAACGGAACATACAGAATGAACAAGTGGGTTGCGTCCATAAATATAGAACTAACTAGCGTCCAAAAGAGGAGAAAGCATGAATTTGCTTATAGAAATGAACATGTAAAAAAATATACATATATTTTCTCAGCAACTGTGGCATAAACAGGTTAAACACCTCCATTCTGTACATTACCTTGGAAAAATGAACTCCTCAAAGGGACTCGGATCCGCCTCGTCCCGCTGCATTGGGGCGGCAGGGTAGCCTAGTGGTTAGAGCGTTGGACTAGTAACCGGAAGGTTGCGAGTTCAAACCCCCGAGCTGACAAGGTACAAATCTGTCGTTCTGCCCCTGAACAGGCAGTTAACCCACTGTTCCCAGGCCGTCATTGAAAATAAGAATTTGTTCTTAACTGACTTGCCTGGTTAAATAAAGGTAAAATAAAATAAATAAATAATTGTCCATTATTTCCAAGGTAATGGACAGGACATCAGCAGTTATCCCTTATATAAGGGCTGCTCTTAGGTCTGAGGCGAAGGGCATTATTGCTTTTATAAAACTGTTGCCAACATAAAAAAAGACAAGATAAGCGACATGTTTTCATTAGAAGCGTTATTGTAATGAGTAAATTCGTTTTATTTCATCCTTCCAGTAGATGATATAGCCCAGGCAAAAGCCAGTTGCTATTTCTGAAGTTGCTAACCAAACAGGCTGGTTGTTAATTCTTTAGTTTTGGGATGGTTTGACCCAGTCGTTCATTTTAATCATTCCAACTTTGCCGTGCTAAACAAATCATTGACACCCACCGGGCTTACGCTGGTTTGAATCAACCTGTTCTTACCCTTATTTCAGTGTTTACAATTAGACGAATTAGATGAAAATTAAAACAAAACCAATGTGCTTTCCACAAATGATTTCACGTCATAGTATGTTGTCAAATTTACATTGAAACAATGTTGATCCAACCAGTGTGTTCCCAGTGTGTCTAACAAGCAGAGGTTCAGTGATGATGATAGACAAGATAAAAAAAAAAAAAATTAAACTGAGGTGAAAGGTGACAGAACAAGAGCAGTGTTGGTCAGACCAGGAGACATCCCATCTGAGGTGAAAGGTGACCGAACTAGAGCAGTGTTGGTCAGACCAGGAGACATCCCATCTGAGGTGAAAGGTGACATAACTAGAGCAGTGTTTATCAGACCAGGAGACATCCCATCTGAGGTGAAAGGTGACATAACTAGAGCAGTGTTTATCAGACCAGGAGACATCCCATCTGAGGTGAAAGGTGACAGAACTAGAGCAGTGTTGGTCAGACCAGGAGACATCCCATCTGAGGTGAAAGGTGACCGAACTAGAGCAGTGTTGGTCAGACCAGGAGACATCCCATCTGAGGTGAAAGGTGACAGAACTAGAGCAGTGTTGGTCAGACCAGGAGACATCCCATCTGAGGTGAAAGGTGACAGAACTAGAGCAGTGTTGGTCAGACCAGGAGACATCCCATCTGAGGTGAAAGGTGACAGAACTAGAGCAGTGTTGGTCAGACCAGGAGACATCCCATCTGAGGTGAAAGGTGACAGAACTAGAGAGGTGTTTATCAGACCAGGAGACATCCCATCTGAGGTGAAAGGTGACAGAACTAGAGAGGTGTTTATCAGACCAGGAGACATCCCATCTGAGGTGAAAGATGACAGAACTAGAGCAGTGTTTGTCAGACCAGGAGACATCCCATCTGAGGTAACAACTAGAGCAGTGTTTGTCAGACCAGGAGACATCCCAAAAATCGGTCTTCTCACTAAAATGTCTGTAGTGTCCAAACAGTTTGGGTTACAAATCCCTCAATGGAAAGGTGAGATTTTGTTTTGCTGTACCCCGGTACCAGTTTAATTTTTATTTTTGGAAGTATAAATGGAGACTATTTAGTGCCAAAAATAAGGTGTTAAATACATGTAAAAAAAAAAGTAATAATTATGTTTTTCCTGATTTTTCTCATACAATTATCTCTCAGATTTAGGAGAGACACTTCAGAACAAACTTCCCCCTCCAGCTTAGACAGGGTTTAGACTCTTATGGGTTAATATATCATTTAGAAATAGGCAACCAGAAGCTTATTGTCAAGTCAATAATATAGCTATGGTGGATAGCTAGGCTAACGTTACTTCTCCTTTGTTAGCTAGCTAGCCAACTAAAGCTAACACACAATCACGTCAAGCAGCTGACATTTTTTACATTTTTTAAAACATTTTTATTTCACTTTTATTTAGCCAGGTAAGCTAGTTGAGAACACCTTTATTTAGCCAGGTAAGCTAGTTGAGAACACCTTTATTTAGCCAGGTAAGCTAGTTGAGAACACCTTTATTTAGCCAGGTAAACTAGTTGAGAACACCTTTATTTAGCCAGGTAAGCTAGTTGAGAACAAGTTCTCATTTACAATGACAGCAAACGATGTGTATTTTCGTTAGTTTTACCATATCTATATAGCCATTTCTTTGGACATATCCATTATATCTAATGATACTGAGTAGAGTTGCACATTTTGGGGAATATTCAGAGGTGGAAGCTTTCCGTGGGAATCAATGGGAATATATGGGAATTAACGGGAATATATGGGAATTAACGGGAATATATGGGAATTAACGGGAATATATGGGAATTGACGGGAATATATGGGAATTAACGGGAATATATGGGAATTAACGGGAATTTAACGGGAATATATGGGAATTGACGGGAATATATGGGAATTAACGGGAATATATGGGAATTAACGGGAATATATGGGAATTAACGGGAATATATGGGAATTAACGGGAATATATACAAATTAATATTAATACCATTTAAATGTAGATGTTTTTTGCATTGGATATATTTACTACATCATATGGAGACAGACACATAAACATTTTACCTCATCATAAGTAGACAGAATTGCAAAAGATTAAACCCTTCCAATTGAAAAAAAATGAAAGTTTTATTTACGAATTGAACTTTAAATGAGATGACTCTTCACATGGGAGGATTTCACTGTACAACAAAAGGGAATATTGAATGATCCCCAATGATCCATCACATCTCCCAAAAACGTTTTCAACATCTGTAAAATGATAGTCGAGAAACTAAAGCTTTGGTTGTCTTCCTCTCAGGCTTCCATGTCTTCTCCCTGGACCTCCTCAATGTCCAGCTCTTGAACATCAGACTCTGAGGCCTCATCTTCACTGTCACTTTCCAACCTTGTTGAGGATGGCTCGTTGTCAGGTTCAAAAAGCCTCAAATTTGCACAGATGGCCACCAATCTTTCAACCCTTGTATTGGTCAGTCTGTTGCGTGCTTTGGTGTGTGTGTTCCCAAACAAGGACCAGTTGCGCTCTGAGGCGGCTGATGTTGGTGGGATTTGGAGGATGATGGAGGCAACAGGGGAAAGAACCTCATATCCACATAGTCCAGGTGGCTGATGAGATGTTTGGCATGACTGCCATATAGCATTTCCATCCCAAAGCCCTTGCTTGGAAGTGTACTTCGCCAGACTGCCAAGAACCTTGCCCTCATCCAGGCCAAGGTGGCGAGACACGGTAGTGATGACAACATAGGCCTTGTTGATCTTTGCACCAGACAGGATGCTCTTGCCAGCATACTTGGGGTCCAACATGTACGCTGCGGCGTGTTTGGGCTTCAGGCAGAAGTCTTTACACTTTTTGATGTATTTCAGAACTGCAGTTTCCTCTGCTTGGAGCAACAGTGAAGTGGGCAGGGCAGTACGGATTTCTTCTCTTACATCTGCAAGCAGAGTCTGAACATCAGACAGGATGGCATTGTCTCCCTCAATCCGTCCACTGGTTACTGCTATAGGTTTCAGGAGTTTCAGGCTGCTTACCACTCTCTCCCAAAATACATCATCCAGGAGGATCCTCTTGATGGGGCTGTCCATATCGGCAGCCTGTGATATGGCCATTTCTTGGAGAGACTCCTTCCCCTCCAGGAGACTGTCAAACATGATGACAACACCACCCCAACGGGTGTTGCTGGGCAGCTTTAATGTGGTGCTCTTATTCTTCTCACTTTGCTTGGTGAGATAGATTGTTGCTATAACTTGATGACCCTTCACATACCTAACCATTTCCTTGGCTCTCTTGTAGAGTGTATCCATTGTTTTCAGTGCCATGATGTCCCTGAGGAGCAGATTCAATGTATTAGCAGCACAGCCAATGGGTGTGATGTGAGGGTAGGACTCCTCCACTTTAGACCAAGCAGCCTTCATTTTCGCAATATTGTCTGTCACCAGTGCAAATACCTTCTGTGGTCCAAGGTCATTGATGACTGCCTTCAGCTCATCTGCAATGTAGAGACTGGTGTGTCTGTTGTCCCTTGTCTGTGCTCTTGTAGAATACTGGTTGAGGAGTGGAGATGATGTAGTTCATTCTTCCTTGCCCACAAACATTTGACCGCCCATCAGAGATGATTGCAATACAGTCTGCATTCTCTATGATTTGCTTGACCTTCACTTGAACTCTGTTGAACTCTGCATCCAGCAAATGAGTAGATAAAGCATGTCTGGTTGGAGGGGTGTATGCTGGGTGAAGAACATTCAGAAATCTCTTCCAATACACATTGCCTGTGAGCATCAGAGGTTAACCAGTTGCATACACAGCTCGAGCAAGACATTCATCAGCATTTCTCTGACTATATTCCTCCATTGAGACAAGAACACTTTGGATTCCAGGAGGACCATGAGCTGTTGAGAGAACTTTATGCACTTGGCCAGATGATTCTGCATCTTTGCATTCTTCACATATGATTTGGTACATTATTTGCAAATGTACAAGCTTTTCCTTCTACATTAGCTGCAGTGAAATGTGTCCACACATCAGATGGTGCCCGTGGCATTTTCCTGTAAATATTAGTAAAAAATGAGTAAAAAAAACAACAAATACCATTCCATGTACAGATAAATAGTTAAGCAGTTAGATTAAACAACTCCTTTGTAAGATAAATGTTTTAAATGAAACATGTATGGAAACAGGTGAATTAACACTCCTCAGTTAGCAGGCTGAAGCAAGCTAAAACCTACATGGTAGCAAAAACTACCATGTGGGTTTTAGCTTGTGGGTGGGTGGATGGAGTGATGGGGGTGATGGGTGGATGGTTGGATGGATTGGCAACATGGTTTCAAGGGGAAACTGTTATGGGGCATCCTTTTCTGAAATGCCTTCTCTGTCTCTCTTCATTCAGACTGGTAATGCAACTAGACCTATGTCTAATGTTTTCACAGAGGCATCCTCTGTTCATTCATGGCTCTCCTTTAACAGACTAAAAGAGAGAGATGAAGGGAGAGAGAAGAGTGAGACAGACAGACAGACAGACAGACAGACAGACAGACAGACAGACAGACAGACAGACAGACAGACAGACAGACAGACAGACAGACAGACAGACAGACAGACAGAGAGAGACAGACAGACACCTTGAGACATGATCTACTAGGACAAGCAAGTGAGTGGTTCATTTGGGGACTCATAAAAATAGTTAATATTCTGTAAGTATTCTCATAATGTTCATTTACAGGACAGGGGGGTAGCTGGAATGGGCAGAGTCTAAAGCAAGGTTACATCATCTTCACCATTGGATTGTTCATCATAATAGGTTAGAGACTGACTACATTAAATCATTCTGTTATCTGGTGACTCACGTTGTGGACTCATTGAGTAGTGTCGTGACTTTGGCCATGCCGGATTAAGTGATATGACATGCTATTCTATAAAATTATTTCTCTGTAATTAAGCTAATCAGGTAAATAATTAACTAGAAAGTCAGGGCACCACAAAATAATATTTATAGATCTGTTGTCTTCTGAATAAACTCTTAAAGACCTGGTCATCTTTTACATCAGTAGCAGTCAATATTTAATCGTCACCATATTCAGTCTCATCTGAAAGTTGTACATTCTTGGCTATCTTCACGAACCCTGGCTAACAAGTTGAATCAGCAATTCAAAATTGGGTTTAATTATTTATTTACTAAATACCTAACTAATCACACAGAATTACATATACACAGAATGGATCAGACATTGATTACAAATGATGTCATAAAGAAAAACGTCCCTAGCGGACGGAACAGATATGACAACACAAAGGAAAGGGGTTGGGTTTTGAATGAAAGAGCGGGAAGACTAAGGAACAAAGAGATTTTGTTCCTTAGCAGATACTCTGCCCGTCCTCTCCTAGCCCACGTCTACAGTTGCTGTTCTAATGCGACGGCTAGGAGGTATCACTAAGGGTTCAAAGTTCATACCAAGTTGCCATGCTATATGCTCATGCTACAGTATATTCTGGCTGGTATAGTCAAAATTCATCATTCCGGCGTGTAGGTTGTCACCTTCACATTGAAATTCAATTTCGTTAGGTTCTTGCTGAGGTTGGCATAGTTCTGTAGGTGGTCTTTGTCCTTTCAACGTGGGGACCTCAAGTCCATATGTCCTTGGAACAGGAAGTTGAATTTTCGCCAACGGGTTTATATAGTGGTGAAAGAAGGGTGTGGTTCATAGTTTACAACCAGTGTCTGTTCACTTGGGCGGGGCCTCTGAGTGAGCAGAGTTTCTCTATGACAAACCGTTCTCTAATTTAAGAAGCTAAAATTACATTTAATCTTTTCACAAATAGTTTCATATTTAAACATTTAAATTGCACAACAATTCCACGTGAATCTGATAACTAGAATGTGTAGACTTTCCAAGATACAGTTTTTGTCGTCCTGTCATTAGTAATAATATCTCAGACGCCAACTTATCTGACATCAAATTCATTAAGTACCGACGCATATTTTAAACTGGTTGGATTACCGAAATATGGTACCTTTTCTCACCTTTTGATGTTACCAGACTCTCTATGTTACAAAGGCATTTCCAATAGTCACATCAGTAGAGTAGAGAGAGGAAAAAGGGGAAAGGTGTTTATGGGGGTCATAAACCTCCCCAACGGGCCAACGTCAGGACAGTTGGGTATGTACACATCAAACCATGTCTCTGTTGTCGCAGCACATGGAGGTGCAGTACATATTTACCCACTGTTCTCTTCTTTTCATGGAACAAGCTATTCAAGCTAGAATAAGCTGCTTTGTACTGTGTTATGAACTAGTAACAGTAATGTACTGTGTTATTAACTAGTAACAGTAATGTACTGTGTTATTAACTAGTAACAGTAATGTACTGTGTTATTAACTAGTAACAGTAATGTACTGTGTTATTAACTAGTAACAGTAATGTACTGTGTTATTAACTAGTAACAGTAATGTACTGTGTTATTAACTAGTAACAGTAATGTGTACTGTGTTATTAACTAGTAACAGTAATGTACTGTGTTATTAACTAGTAACAGTAATGTACTGTGTTATTAACTAGTAACAGTAATGTACTGTGTTATTAACTAGTAACAGTAATGTACTGTGTTATTAACTAGAAACAGTAATGTACTGTGTTATTAACTATTAACAGTAATGTACTGTGTTATTAACTAGTAACAGTAATACTGTGTTATTAACTAGTAACAGTAATGTACTGTGTTATTAACTAGTAACAGTAATGTACTGTGTTATTAACTAGTAACAGTAATGTACTGTGTTATTAACTAGTAACAGTAATACTGTGTTATTAACTAGTAACAGTAATGTACTGTGTTATTAACTAGTAACAGTAATGTACTGTGTTATTAACTAGAAACAGTAATGTACTGTGTTATTAACTAGTAACAGTAATGTACTGTGTTATTAACTAGTAACAGTAATGTACTGTGTTATTAACTAGTAACAGTAATGTACTGTGTTATTAACTAGTAACAGTAATGTACTGTGTTATTAACTAGTAACAGTAATGTACTGTGTTATTAACTAGTAACAGTAATACTGTGTTGTTAACTAGTAACAGTAATGTACTGTGTTATTAACTAGTAACAGTAATGTACTGTGTTATTAACTAGTAACAGTAATGTACTGTGTTATTAACTAGTAACAGTAATGTACTGTGTTATTAACTAGTAACAGTAATGTACTGTGTTATTAACTAGAAACAGTAATGTACTGTGTTATTAACTAGTAACAGTAATGTACTGTGTTATTAACTAGTAACAGTAATGTACTGTGTTATTAACTAGTAACAGTAATGTACTGTGTTATTAACTAGTAACAGTAATGTACTGTGTTATTAACTATTAACAGTAATGTACTGTGTTATTAACTAGTA